>NW_021703775.1:49030220-49218021 GCF_005190385.1 Monodon monoceros
ATATATATATATATATATATATATATATATATATATATATATATACACCTATAGTAAAGTTTAATTTACAAATGAGGCCCAGTAAGAGATTAACAATAACTAATAATAAAATAGGACAATTATAATAAAATACTGTAATGAAAGTTTTGTGAATGTGGTATCTCTCTCTCAAAACGTCTTATTGTACGCTACTCACCCTTTTTCTTGTGATGATGTGAGATGATAAAATGCCTACGTGATGAGATGAAGTAAGGTGAATGAGGTAGGCATTGTGTCGTACCATTAGGCTACTACTGATCTGATGATATGTCAGAAGGGGGATCATCTGCTTTGGGTGATCCTGGATCATGGAGCCATGATGATGCTGATGATTCGATGTCCAGAGCACGTGGTGTTGATGGGTGGGGATCCCAGGCAGGACAAGCAGGACAGTGGGAGACTTCATCATGGCATGCAATTTAAAACTTAAAAATTGTTTACTCCTGGAATTTTCCATTTAATATTTTCAGACCGAAGTTGATCATGGGTAACTGAAACCAAGGAAAGCAAAACCGTGGATAAAGGGGCTGCTGTACTTCATTTTAATCTGCTTCCCCTTGCTAGGGTTAAAGAGAAAGCAGCATTTTTTTATACCTTTACTTAGGGTCAAAAGATTTCCAGGTGTTATGTGTTCTCTGAATTGGGCATTGGCTTCTGAGTTACAGCTCTGATACTAAAAGTGTTTGCAGAATTGTCTTTTACTTCAGTGGTGAGGGTGGGGCATGGGATGAGGGAGGGATAACTGAGATACTGTTAGTTGTAGTTACTACTGTGAAGGAATATTATTTTTCATAGGTTTTGCTCATCTCAATTAGGATACCTGGGTTCTAGTTCCAGCTCTCCCTTTAATTTCCTACGTGACCCGTGTGTCTGACTTTATTACCTATAAATGAGGGAGTTGAGATGGAATCAGTAGTTTTTAAACTTTTTTTTTTAACTTTTGGACTCTTTTTGCTAATGAATTCTTACGTGGAATGCTAGTAAATATGTGACAGAGAAAATTTTATTGATGTGTGTCCAGACTCTCTTCCCTCCTCACTGCCAGTCTGATTGAACATACTTTTTCCTACTTAAGTCCCCAATTCAACTCTGAAGGGTTCATTTTTACCAGAGTAGATCCTGGACTTTTGTGATTCAGGGCTAGAACTAGAGTGAGAAAAATAAGGTACTCACTTCTAGTGCACATTTAAGGGTGCTCCTAAAATTCGGTAATCAAAATAAATAATATTTAAATGTAATATTTTTAAAAATCAAAATTAATGCAAAAAATCTCTGATGAGCAAAACATAAAAATGTTTGAAAAGACAGAATCCAATAGTGCTGAGCCAACTCACATTACCTGAGGCAGAAGGAAAATTGTGAATCTCTATAGTAGTTCTTATGTATTTATTTTAAGGGCTAACTTTTTTCCCCAGAACACTAAAAGAGTTGGAAAAATATTGGAAAATTAAAAAGTAGGTGTATTAGGGCTTCCCTGGTGGCGCAGTGGTTGAGAGTCCGCCTGCCGATGCAGGGAACATGGGTTCGTGTCCCGGTCCGGGAAGATCCCACATGCGGCGGAGCGGCTGGGCCCGTGAGCCATGGCCGCTGAGCCTGCGCGTCCAGAGCCTGTGCTCCGCAACGGGAGGCCACAACAGTGAGAGGCCCGCGTACCGCAAAAAAAAAAAGTAGGTGTATTAAAACTCCATTATTTTAAGTATTTTACTTATACCAAAACCAGAATTTATTATCATTTTACTTTCTCTGCTTTAATGGAAGCAAATTCATCAATGTTTTCATTAAAACTCATTAACGATTAAAAATTATACAGAAACATGTATAGGGGTGCAATTTTAATTAGTGAAGCCTGTTTTTCTAAGTTTGCTTAATATCTCCAGTTTAAATTTGATTATCCTTATAGACCTTTACTTTTAACAGTTTTTAAAACTAAATCAATTGAATTTTAATTGTTAATTAAATTAGTATAGTAAATTTTTTAAATGGAAAATTGAGAAAAAAGTCACTCGAAATCCCATAATCCTAAAATTATTGTTTTGGGGTATTTCCTTCTAGTCTTTTTTGTGTACCTTTCTTTTATATAATTGTAATTATCACATATAAATAATTTGGGTCTTTTTTTTCCCCACTAAACCATTTCCCCATGTTACTAAATGGCTTTTATAATTACCACTTGGAATGACTGCAAAGTATACCCGTGAGTAAATTTCACAAGTTATCTATTACCCCATTATTAGACATTTGAGTGGTTTCCAAGTTTGCACTGCTATAAATAGTGCTATTGCTTTATGCATGTCGCTTTTTCCATACATTTTTTTCTTTAAGTATTTAAAAAATATAATTGAATAGAGGTCTAATAAAAAATGGTGGGCTGAGCTAATGCCAGAAGTCCCTCTTCTCCAATCCAAACATGAGAAATACTAGTCAACTGTGTAGCCAACTCTGAAAACAAGAAAGGGAAGTCTCTATAAGACAAGAAGTAAAGGAGGAGCCTACAGTAATGAGAAGGATCCTCAAGGATGATGAGGCTGAGGATGTGGGTAAGAGTTGAACACAGGCTGTTTGGATTTGAACTGCAGACTCTATGTGCAATAATATAGTTTCCCTGTTAGAACAACCTTCAGTCCCTTTCAGAAGTGAGTTTCCCAAGTGTTAGAGATAAGTTTTAGAAAAAAGTAAAATCAGGACTCTCATACAGATATAAAGGTCATCTGGTAGCAGGACCTAGTCTGGAAAGAGCAAGGGAACTTTCTGGATAGAGAGGATCAGAATATTAGATGGGTCACCAAAGACAACATATTATTTAAAAGATTTGTATTTTTTAATATGTCAAATACATATTATATATTTTAGAAAGACATACTTTTTAATATCAAGCTATAAAAATGTATACTAGGGTCACCCTGCTTTTTAGAGCTACAGAAGATTGACTTATTCCTCAATTTGTTTAAAGTTCAGTGTCTTCCTCAAATTTTCTGCAAAGGTCCCAAGGGCAAGTTCCTAGTCAGTTTTAGTTCTCATCTCCTGCTTCTGCAGAATTAATTGTTTGGGGATCATTTTGCCTCCCTGTTCATGCTGCCTCTATGACTATATAGATCCAGACTTGGAATCATCCCCTCTCCTTGATTCCCGTCACCCCTGCACCCCTACTACCACTCACCACTGAATCAAACAAGGCCACTGTGTGGATAGCAGACCTTTAGTAAAGATTTGGGGTGGCAAGGGGGTTATACTTCAGCAGTGCACGAAACTTAAGGTAAAAAATGATCATCCCTGTTTTTAAAAGTTCTCCACTGGTTTGGAGAAGGCACCAGTGCTCTATGCCTTCCCTTCTCTGCTCTCTGATGCCCAAAGTGCCATTCATTTTTCATGCTCTCAGAGGATGAGATACTTTTCACCACAAGAGGACTTCCAGAAGCAGTACTGCTCTTAAGTCCAGATAAGAGGGGCCCCAACTCTGGGCACTGTGCTTGAGGAGCCTGTGCCCTGACCTATAGTCTGAGACACACAGTTGGCCAAGGGTTTCATATATACCCAGACTTTGCCCTCCTTCCTACCTTCTAGATGAGATAGTAAATATTTTAGGCTTTATGGTCATATGGTCTCTATGTCAGCTATAGGCAGGAGTGTGTTCAGAGCTTGGCTGTGAAGGCTGGGGTGTTCTCACTTGTGTGCCAGAGGCTCCCTCCGTGTGGGATGGAATAGAGTTAGGAAGAAAGGCCAGGAGTGGGCGTGGCTCAGGAGCCAGGAGCCGGGGCTGGAGCCCAGCCTCTCCCTAGGCTACCACATTCGGTTTCAGAACTCTGAAGAGTCCATAATGTCCAAATTCAAACCTGGCCTTCCAGCTCATTAAGAAGGACCATTTGTCAAGTTAGGAGAGCAGAACACATTTTATTTAACAGTTTGTTAACTTGATTTATAACCTTAAATCTTTAGACATATAGCATATGGGCCTCCTTTGTCGTTTTACCCAAACACCCCCCCACATACTCATGTCAAGTGGTTTTCCTAAGCAAAAATTTTGTTCTGTCTTGAAGAAGAATCCTGATTTAAAAAAATTTTTTTTCACTCTGCTGCAATAATATATTTCTTTTACAGCTCTAAACATTCAAGGTCAACACCAGATTAGTAGCTAGCATGATTTGATGATAAATCCTGAGTTTGGGCAAGAGCTTCTTACATCCCTCCAAGTTTAGAATTGGTTCTAGTGACCAGGGAGGGCTAAATCAGCTGGTAGAAGGTTCTGAGTCTTACCTGTGGGGAAAGATGCTTGCTAAGGGTAGAAACCAGGCAGGGACTGACAGACCTAAACCATTGCAAGCATCATTTGGTTTAGAAACCACATTTCCCAATAGCTAGGACTGCTAAGCACGGAACCATCAGGGTTTGTGCTTGCCCTGAGAATAAACACCATGAGAGAAGGACACAATGGGGATAATAAGCTTCATGTCAGTTCAGAGCTGTTAGGCTAGGAGACTGGAAAAGTGACACTACAGCTGCCGGGAGGGCTTTTCCCTCGTGTTTCTCTTGGCCATCTGTTCCGAGCTGTGCCATCAGCTTCCCACTGGAAAGGTCAGAATGGGTGTGTGGGTAGAGCTTAATGTTGGCTCCACATGCTGCAGTAGATGCAGCTGCTCTTGGCTTGGTCACGCCTGGGTTTGCACCCAGGACCCTCAAAAGCCCTGCGCATTATGGTAATTAGCCATCTGCTGCAGCCTTTGCAGGACCCCCGGATCACAAAAGGAGTCCAGGAAACCCTCTGAAAACAGCAGAAATGGAGGTGTGAGGAGGTGCCTCAGGCTGCTGGGCCCCTCCCCACTCCTCTCCTGGACACTGATGCCTGAAGGGAACTGGCCCAGCATTCAGCACAGCCCCTCATCTCCCAGGACCCCAGGGAAAACGAGCTAGAGGTCTCCCCACTGATGCACGGCTGTCACCCATTCAGAGAGGAGCTGGACAGGGGACAGGAGTCTGTGGAAACAATGACACTCTCTGTGTCCATAGGGAGACAGACACACCATTTGCTTGAGAAGTGACTTTCCTTTGGAGACTAGGTGACTAGAGGTAATGTGACTGGCAATTTTTAGATTATCAGTTCTTACTGAAACTCTAAAATTGTACTTATGAGTCTAGGTATATTAGTCCCTGATTAGTAGTAGCAACTGAGATCCTAAAATTATTTATGGTATACACATATAGCAATAAATACACAGTTACCTATGTAAGCAATGATATCAAGGTCTATAAATACCTGTTGGCAGAAATCTTGTCATGTATAAACAGCCTTCAAAGGATAAAACTTTTATTTTATATATGTGGGTATGTCCATGAATAAGCTGTAAAATAGCTCTAGGATACGTAAGTATGTGTTTATACACACCTAGGCAGTGTGTATAGTTTGAGGGTTTTTTGAACTTTACATATGCAAAAATGTATACATAAATATGGAGCTACAAGTGGGAAGCAGCCACATAGCACAGGGAGATCAGCTTGGTGCTTTGTGACCACCTAGAGGGGTGGGATAGGGAGGGTGGGAGGGAGACACATGAGGGAGGAGATATGGGGATATATGTATATGTATAGCTGATTCACTTTGTTATAAAGCAGAAACTAACACACCATTGTAAAGCAATTATACCCCAATAGAGATGTTAAAAAAAAAAATATGGAGCTACACCTGCCTGGGGTGAGGGATAGCATCTAGAACTCAGGACTTGGGAATTAGTTAAGACTCAATTCTGCCACCCCGCACATCCATGGTTGTACTCATGGGAAGGTTGTACACATAATAGTAGGAAAAGTGGAATAAAACAATCCTCAGACCTTATTGACATTGGCTGGACTTGACTTTCCTGGGGAGAACCAGAATTATGGGTGTGGTGTAGTAGGAACATGAAGGGAGGTAGCAGAAGGTTGGAGGCCTGAGCTAGCAGATGAGGGCATATGGGGGCAAATAAGGTTACACTCACAGTTACAAGGTCAAGGCCAGAGTGTGTGTGAGTTTGTTGGGGCCACAGAGGGAGAGGAGCCTAACTGACTGGGAAGGTCAGGGAGAGGGAGTCATGGTGGAGTTCCCTCGACCTGATCTTGAAGGATGCACGAGTGATCACAGGCGTGAGGGAAAGCACTTCAAGATTTAGAAATGGCATCTACAAAGGCATGAAAATGCAAGGTGTGCCCTGGTGATGGTGAGATGTCTGAGATGGCCGGAGCTTAGGGTGATGGAGATGACACCAGAAATGAGGGTGGGGGTCTGATGGAGACAGGCCGAGGAGCAGCCCTCATGAATGAGGAGGCCTTTATCCTGTGGCCAGTGGGGAGCCACCAAAGGTTTTAAGCAGGGGAGTTATGAGATCAAACTTAGGTTTGAGAGTGGTCAGTCTGACAGCCAAGAGGGGACAGTCTGGAAGAGGAGGGCTGGGAGAAGGTTGTTGCGGGTAGCCAGGCAGGAGATGATGGTGGCTGAGGCAGTGAAGATGGAAAGAAGAAGGCAAAGTGAATTCAGGAGCCTGTGGGAGTAGAATTGGTAGGACTTTGGAGCATAAGAGAGAAAGAAGAAACAGATGACTCGGGTTTCTAGCTTGATTAGTTAGGTAGAAGTTTATGCTCCTGAAAGAGACAGAAAATTCAGGAGGAGAGGTGGCTCTGAGTGGTTGGAGAGTCCTGTTTTGGACATATTGCTTTGAGGTGACTGCAGGACAGCCAGGTAAATACTTCTAGTCTAGAGTGGAGTAAAAGGAATTTATACTCCCATACACACACACACACACACACACACAAATACACAGGACCCCTACTAAGAATAACTGGATAAGAAGTACTAGGAACCCATACCAGGGAAACACGACAAACCCTCCTATGTTACAGCCCCTGGTCCCCTTCAGACTTCTCTCCTATTCCACCCTTGCAGCTCTCTCTGCTCCAGCCACACTGCCCTCCTTGCTGTCTCTTGAATATGCCAAGCACCCTCCCATCTCAGGGCCTCAGCTCCTTAGCTGTTCCACCTCATTCTCTGTTTTCTTATTTTATGTACTTCTTGTGTGTTGCTTGTTTCCCTGTGAGAACATACACTCCACAGGGGCGGGGATCCTTGTTCACTGATATATTTTAAGCACTTAGAACCATGCCAGGCACATGATAAGCTTTCAATAAATATTTGTTAAATAAACGAATCTTAAAGTGAGTCCACTAAAAATGAGAACCAAAATTTGATGGCGCATTTATCTTTAAAAACAGAAACAAAAATATGAGTATTTTAATGTATATTTCACAAAATGTGGTTTATAATTACAGCTATTTTAATTTGTAGAGCAAAGAATGAACCAAATGTTTCATATTTGGGAGGGCGTATACTTTTTCTGACAAAATTATTTGATTATATAATATAACTTAGACCAATTGTTATTTGACTTTTGCGGTATGACCTAAAAAAGGGTTATCTTTTGCAAAGATATTTGAGGCTTTATCAATTTTTCCCAAATACTTCTCTCAGTTTATAATAAATAAATAAATAAATTTTTAATGGAGATATAATTTATGTATAGTGAAATGCTCAAATGTTTTCTTTTTATTTATTTTATTTATTTTTGGCTGCATTGGGTCTTCATTGCTGTGCGCGGGCTTTATTTGCGGCGAGCGGGGGAGGCTACTCTTCGTTGCGGTGTGCGGGCTTCTCACTGCGGTGGCTTCCCTTGTTGCGGAGCACGGGCTCTAGGCATGCAGACTTCAGTAGTTGTGGCACACGGGCTCAGTAGTTGTGGCTCGCAGGCTCTAGAGCTCAGGCTCAGTAGTTGTGGTGCATGTGCTTAGTTGTTCCGTGGCATGTGGGATCTTCCCGGACCAGGGCTCGAACCTGTGTCCCCTGCATTGGCAGGTGGATTCTTAACCACTGCACCACCAGGGAAGCCCAAAATGCTCAAATCTTAAGTGTACCATTCAATTAGTTGTAGGAATTCATATCAAGACAGAACATTTCCTTCACCTCAGAAAGCTCCTTCATACACCTTTCCACTCCCTCCCCAAGCAATCACTGATCTGATTCCTATCACCATAGGTTACCTTTCCCTATTATAGAACTGCAAATAAATGGGTTCATACAGGATATAGTTTTTTCATGTCAGGCTCCTTTCACGTCCATGTATGTTGTTGCATGTATCTGCAGCTCATTTCTTTTTATTCCTTAGTAGTAGTCCAAAGACTTCTCATATTTCAAAAGGCTCATTCTGTTATCGCCTTTGTGGATTTTCTCAACTGATACTTGCTCTAACTCTGACAATGGCTTTGCGTGTGGTTCAAGTAGTTCTTTTTCACTTTCATTTAATGAAGTTCTGTATTTCTGTAAGACTTGCAGTTTTACTTTGCAATTAATTTCCATTGTATTTGGATTGTATTATCAAGTACATATCTAATAATGCATGAGAAACTGACCAAAAAAGTGTATGTAGTTAGACATTACCAGTAAAAAAGGAATAATGTTTGGAGTAGAGTCTAATTTTATAAATGCTCACTTTATTAGTGAATATTTTCATGTTTTGATCACTTTTGCTTCACAAAGCATTCGTGTAAATTTAGGGACCAGGATAATGAACACTGGTACCAAGGGCCCTCCTTCCCTGTGTGTGTGTGTGTGTGTGTACACATGCACAACATATACAAGTCTGTGCCTGCAAATTGCAGAATCACTTATGTGTACACATTTACTAGTTTGCTGTTATTGTCCATTTGAGAGTACAAACATGAACAAAGCAAGCATTAACTGTTTGATTCATAGATAGCTATTTGATTCAACTGTACGAAATTGCCAATATTTGAGCATTTCTGAACTTTAAAACCAGCAATTTCATGTGGTTCATCTTCATGGTTTTTATACTGCAAGTTGCCACCCATTAATGGATAATGAAATCAATTTCATAGACTGGGATCAACATTTTAAAAAAATGATATAGACTAGAAAATATCAGAGGGCTTCTCGTTGTAAGAATAGATATTGTTTTGTGAACCTTTTCTTTCAGTAATGTGTACATGTATCATATCATTTAGAATATTGATTTGGATGCTTTAACAAAGACCAAATAGTGAAGGCTTAGAGAAAAAAGGTTTGTTTCACTTTCATGTTAAGTCTGAGCTTGTAGGTTGTCCAGAGCAGTAAGTAGGCAGCTCTGTTCCACAGAGCCATGCAGGCACCCAGGTCCCTTCTATCTGGTTGTTCCTGTCACCTTGATATTGTCCTTATCCACCTGGTTGAAGCTGGATCATGGCCACTACATCTCCATTCCAGTCTGTTTGAAGGGGTAAAAAGCAAAGCGAGGGCAAGCGATATCATGAGGCAAATATCACTTCTGCTCAAAATCCAGTGACTTCAGCTTAGTCCAGCAATTCCACCTAAGCAAGGCTTTCAGTGGATAGATGAGGGCCTGGGGATCATAAGCATTCTTCTCCTTCTCTCTGTGTAAGTTTTCCCCCAATAAACCCTATTTTATATCTCCACTACAAAGCACTGCATATATAAGTGCTGAGTCCTGGTATCGTGGGTTATGGTTTTTTAAAAAGTTGAAAATCTCTAGATAATCTAGCTGATCTTATTGTCCAAGTAACAGAATTATTAATGCTTCATCCAAATATTTCTGCCTGTCTTACTCTAAAGATAGTTATCTTTAAGATAATAATGGAGAATCAAATAAAAATTAACTCATCCCCAGGTCAGTTCTACAAATTGCAAAAATTAAGCAACTATAAACATTTTGCCACATTTGCTTCATTATTCTCTATTGTATGCATTTATTTTCCTGAATTATTTGACAATTACAGACATAATGCTCTCTTACCTCCAAATGCTTCAGGGTGCATTTCCTAAGAACAAGGACATTCCCTTAAATAAGCACAGTAACATTGATAACAATACTATTGGAACCACACAACTCAGACTGGGGCTTGAAACCACTGTCTTTTATTTGAGATCACACACCTCGTCTTTATTTAGAGAGATACACACTCCAAAGACAGAATGTAATCTGTCTCAAGGCAAGAATGGCTTTGGGAGGAACACACTCCACAGAGTGTGGGCCATCTCAGAAGGTGACAGTCCCCAAAATATGGGGTGGTTAGTTTTTATGGGTTGAATAATTTCATAGGCTAATGAGTGGGAGGATTATTCCAACTATTTCAGGAAAGGGGCAGAGATTTCCAGGAATTGGGGCACTGCCCGCTTTTTGGCCTTTTAAGGTTAGCCTCAGAGCTGTCATGGCGCCTGTGGGTGTGCATTTAGCATATGCTAATATATTACAATGAGCGTATAATGAGACTTAAGGTCTACTGGAAGTCGAGTCTTACTCCATCTTGGTCCTAATCATTTCTAACCAGTTTTTGTTGTGTCCTCAATGGCTATATCATTCTTTTAAAGGTTGTGCCCTGCCCCCTTCCCTCCTGTTTCACTATTATTTAATAAACAGTGTGTATTAAAATTTTGCCAAGTATCCTGATAATATTCTTGGTGCCAATCTCTCCTCCCTCCTATCCCTTCTCCCCAAAATCCCACCCCTATCCAGAATGCAATCCAGGGTCACATGTTATATTTTGTTATTATGCTTGCCAAAAATTAAATAAAAAGTTTAGACCCCATACTGTTCTCTACAGTCTCTAGGCTCCTCTCTTTCCTGCTGTTGTCTTTATAATACTGTACTTGGGCTGTTTGTTTTCTTTTCATGAAGGTGGTCAAGAATGACCTTAGAAATTGTAACCATGCAGTCAGATCAAGGCTTGAGGTAGAGCCAGAATTCAAACGGATTTTAATATCTGTATAAGGTGTGGCTCCATGAGATAGGAAACGCAGGAGAAGAATTCCAAGAAGTCCAAAGGTCCTTAAACTGGCTAGAAAGATATTTACATATCTAAAGAGCCAAAGGAATACAAAATGTAATAGACTTTCCCAGGTAGATTGGAGCATTAAGTAATAGTAACTTGACCACACCCTTTTTTAAATTCTATAGGCAGAACTAAATAAACAGGCTCAAACTGGCAATTAAGGCCATGACAAAAATTGCCCTGGAGCCTGCAGCTCCAGCCCTCAGACCTCACCAATATCTCCAGTCCGTGAACAACTTGTCAAAATTTGCAGGGAAGGGAGGCCAAAATTGTTTAGGATGACATATTTCCTTATTGGCTTGAAAATAGAGATTTATATGTATAGATATGAAATATATCAAATAAAATATTAGAAATAATCTTTAAATTTTGGTATTTTAAGTATTAGTCATGTTTAAGAGGATTGGGGGCTTTAAACTCTCTCACATATTAATTCTATAGGTCTAATGCAAAATGAATTTAGATGTGATTTTAGGTTGAAATTTTACTAAGTTTGTAAACAATATTAGAATAGTCAAAAGAACATAAGATTCATCATATTTACGTTTAATTTATTATTAGACATAAGGCTTAAGGTCTTATTTATAAGACTTAAGTTTTATTTGTTAGTCAGGGAATTGTAGCTCTTTAAAGGAAGTGGAATAAATTAAATGTATCAATGCATTTGAAATATTTAAAGGGATTTAATTTACTATGCTTGTAAATAATATAAAACATTACAATTAAAGGCCACTTCAGAGTGATTATTGAAGTTTGTTAGAGTAATACACAGAATATTACAATCTGTAATTTGAACTTAAAGTTTAATAACTAGGTTTTAAACTTTGCAAACTTAATAACTTGAATATTAATTTTTAAAAATAAAGTAACTTTTGTATAACCTTTTTGGTGCTTAAAAGCCGTTCTTAGAGACCCTGAAACCCCACATTTACAGAAGTGGTCTCCTTGCTTATAACCAGTTGGTGCTACTGCCAGTGGGCTTCAGGTATGGCTGGCAGCCCCTGCCTGCATGTCCATTGTGGCTCAGCAGAGGCAGAAACTGCTCTCTCCTCACCTACAGAAGAGCCAAACTGTGAAGAGCCCATAGGTTTCTCCATCAGGATTATGGTCAACTAGGGCCTTTATTATTAGGGGAATCCAGCCTTTGGAAATATTTTTACTTTCATCCTTCCTGAGTGCCTTCTGGCTTGCCAAGTGGAGTATGTTTTATAATTTTAGTTATTTCTGATTGAGATAAAGCTAACTCAGACCTGCCTGGTCTTCTATAGTATTTTTCTTTCAGACAAACGTTTATTAAAAGGAGCCACCTACTTTTACCGTTTTAGCTTTGCCTCCATAAAATGATGTATATTTACTACTGTGCTACCTCAGGGCAATTCTCACCTGATTCTGTTCACTCTCACTTTGGCCTTCTCTTGGTACAACCATCCCACACAAGGTGTCCAAGTCCCTCACTCCCGGGTCTAGGCTATTGGATGCAGGTGATATAGCCCCAGGGGATGGGTGGGTGAGGTTGGTAATGAGAGAAGAGCCTGGTCCTGAGACTCCTCCACATGCTGGTTCTTGGAGTGCTTCTTCCCATCTCCTGAACCTCCCATCCACCTCCTGTCTTCCATCCTCCAGCATCCCCCCACTTCCCAGTCTGTGGGATTGGAACGTCCCTCTGACTTAAACAGGCATCCAACTCTTTATTTCTCCACTTTGATCAATAGCATCTTTGAGTCTTTGTTTCTGCTTCTGTGTGACTCAAGGAGGGAAAACTGCCCTTTGGGTACCAGTGAGAGTGCAAAACAAAAAGGGAAATATTCAGAAATATATAGAGATATGATGCTGCCACACTGGAAATGATTCATTTTACTTCATCTTATCTTTTCCTTTTAAAGGAGAAAGGGAGTATGAGTTCAAGGAAGATGGACAGGAAGACAAAATTTTCCCCAAGTGCATGCTCTGGGTTTGAATTCTGTTATTAGCTGTGTAACCACAAGTAAGTCACCAACATGTCTAAGCCTCAATTTCCTCATCAGTAAAATGGGATTAAAAAAATCACACTTGCTTCACAGGGTTGTTATGAAGACCAAGGAGAAATTGCTTGTAAAGTACTTAGAATAGTGCCTGGCACAGAGTAAATCTTCAATAAGCCTTAACTATCGTTATCATTATCAGCATCGTGATTATTGTCTCTATGCCAGCCTAGTGGGCCAGGAAAGACTGATGATACCATGTTAAAACTTCATCCAGAAAATCAAGACACCTGCAAGTCAAATTACCCCACTACACTATAGGCACAAGCCTAGTCCCAAATAACTGCCCAGGGGAATTTTGAGAGCTATGTCCTCATTGTGATTCCAGAAAAACTAAAGGACAGAGTGTCTGATGCACACTTTGTACTGTCTTTCCATTTTTCACAGCAAACTCACAAAGTGAAGGTTAAAAGGCATCTTACTTTATATAATGGATGGGCTCCTGAAAAGTTAAAAACTTTAAATAATTCAACTCAATACTGAATGCCTGATGTTTGATATCTGCTTCCACTTTTGAGATCATTAGGTTTAACTCCCTTATTGTACAGAAACCTCTCCATTACATAAAGATCCAGTGATAAATCCTTTTGTAAAGTGAAGAACTCCATCCCTGGTGTTCATTATCTTACTTTCCTAAAGAGAAAATTCTTTCCTGTCCAATAAACAGTTAACTCCAGATGACATGTGTGGTTTTTATCCATATTCCTTAGAAGAATGAGATTAATTCAGTTACCAGAGTTTGCCTTTTCCACATTTTTCCTAGAGTCATAGGTTAAGTTTTTGGCTTTGCAGATAGCTGAGGGTGAATCCGTTTTTCTTTCTTTCTTTTTGTTAAAAGACAATCCCCTTTCAATGCCCCCACTCCTCCAGCCAAACACCCAACAGCAACAGTTTGTGTCCTTAAAAAACTTTAAATGCCTCCATCATTCTTTTTTTCCTGAACCCAATTTCTATTACATCAGCATATTACGTTATTTGAGAAGATGCAGTTCAGTGCCACTCTGAACCAAAGGGGGATAAGTGCTTACACACTAGAGGATCACGAACTGCTACACCAAAAATATCAGCGCCAGGTTCCTGCAGGCCCAGTGCCTGTAGCTGACAGTGTAAATTCTTGCCAGTATAAAGCTTCTGTGCAAAGGGATTAATCCTGCAGAGGCTGGGATTGCTAGAGGAGCATTTGTTTGCTAAGACAAAAATCCTTCATGTCAGTGTTTTGAAAAAGCCAACATACAACAATAACAATCATGGTCAACAGGAGGGCTTGACTTATGTTTTCTCATGGGTCAGAAGGAAGGGAACAAAAGCCTGGTGAGAGAGAAGGCTCACTGTCTCAGCAGATCTACTACAGCATAGGGGCACTTTGTCAGTAGACGTGACAGTAAACTCCTCCCAAGTTCTGGGTAGACTAATCCTTCGTTGGTGCAAATCAGTTAAAGCAAATATTTACTGAGCACCTACTGGGTGCAAAGTCCTATACTAAACAAATTATATTGTAGTTTCAGAGATGTATTTTCCTCATTCTTCATACATGTTTAATGGAAGGTATGTCTTAATACTTTAAATTAATCTGCTTTGTATATAGCTCCTTGCTGTATGTGTCAAGTGATTATTCTTAAACACTTCTACAACTCAGTATATTTGGGCTGTCCTTGATTTCAGGACATTCAACTTTTATATAACCCACCTTTTGATTTTGTTTACATTGATATCCCTAAACCACCTGTATTATACATTAAATTCAAACCTTCCTTCATTACCTGATGAATGAGTGTTACAAGGAAGAACAAAATCTGACTACATGTTGGATCTGTTTCTTTTACTTTAACCTTTGCTTCCCATTGCTTTTGTTCACTAAAAGGATACTGTCTATACATAATAGTCTTCCTCGGGGAACCCTGCCCCTCTGCCAAAGTGTCTTTGTTCAGGGAAACATCCTGACACTGTCCGCCTGTGAATGGCTGCAAGAAAGAAGAAATTAACACCCCCTCCCTGAGGCTGGCCATTCCAGGAGATATTTGCGAGATTTACGGCCTTTTTACTTTACTTCCTCACCTCCTCCCCTTCTCTGTTCTATAAAAGAAACTGGCATCCAGACCCCGATAAGATGGTTCTTTTGAGACACTAGTCTGCCATCTTCTCGGTCTGCCGGCTTTCCAAATAAAGTCTCTATTCCTTGCCTCAACACCTGTCTCCCGATTTATTGGCCTGCTGTGCAGCGAGCAGAGCGAGCTTGGGCTCAGTAACACGAGCATTTAAATTTCTGCATGCACTGCTGGCCTATCCGTGGCTTAATTCTGGCACAGTCTCTGTCTTTGCTTGTCCAATGCTGTTTTGCAATTATTTGAATTCTTCTTTTGCATTTTGCTCTTATTTTATAAATTAAGTGCTAAGTGGGAAAAAAAAGAGTGAAAAGTCGAGCTCAAAAACAACAAAATGCAGAAAGATGGAAATTATTAGGAATGCTAAAAGCAAAACATTTTTAGCTTCAATCTTATGTCCATTGATCTTAAGCCAATATTTTGTGTGTTTCAATAAGAAGAACAAGATTAAACAACATGCGGACTTCCCTGGTGGCCCAGTGGTTAAGAATCCGCCTGCCAATGCAGGGGAGATGGGTTCGAGCCCTGGTCCGGGAAGATCCCACATGCTGCAGAGCAACTAAGCCCGTGCGCCACAACTACTGAGCCTGTGCTCTAGAGCCTGTGAGCCACAACTGCTGAGCCCGCGTGCCACAACTACTGAAGCCCACGTGCCTAGAGCCTGTGCTCCACAACAAGAGAAGCCACCGCAATGAGAAGCCCACACACTGCAATGAAGAGTAGCCCCCTGCTCAACGCAACTAGAGAAAGCTGGCGCACAGCAACGAAGACCCAACACAGCCAAAAATAAATAAATAAAATAAATAAATTTATTAAAAAAGAGTTAAACAACATGCATGAAAGCTGGAAATAATTTGAAGACTATATTTGAAGAAAAATATACAATTAAATATTTTATCATTTTTCTGGCTTTCTGCAAATAAATCTTCCCTTATAACATACAAGATGATTCAACTTCTGAATATTCAACTTGTGTATACAGATTTTAGGCATGCTCTCTGTACATGGAGAGGACTGCCTACAAAGAACCCTGCCTGTAAATCTTTTGTAGAGCAAAGGAATCATTTTAACAAATCAAAATTCTTGTTGGTGGAATAAGTACCAAGTTTGCTTCTTGTTCCTCAGGAAACCCAAGTCAAATGAGCTCTTACAAAAAGAAAAAAACAAAAAAAACCCATAAGAGCAAAGAGAATGGGAGGGGCAAGTCATCCACAGATGAGAGTTTTCAAGAGATTTCTGAAAGAGGAGAAGAGAACCGACACAGGAAACTTGTGGAGAAAGGAGAGTGGAAAGCAGGAGCTGCTCCAAGACAGGGGCTTTTCCTGTCTTTTGTAAAGGCTTAAATGAATTGAAGAGACTTTGCAAAGTGCCTTTAATGGCAATAAAACAAGGAGGGTGGGAAGTGGTTTCTTCCAGAATAAGATGAGGTCAAGAAATCAAAGGTTAGATGCTGCAGGGATGGGGAACAAAGAATCCCTCTGGCCTTGAGGAAGAAGCAAGGCCAGAAATGCAGAGGGTTACTGCATGGTGCCCCTAGGTCGACTGGGTCCTCAGTACCAGGGTCCTCACACTGGGCAGAGTCCTGTACTCCTGGCATAGAAGCAGAAAGCCACTGAACCTCATAGGACCACATTTTCCAGCCAGAACAGAGGTCTCCGACGCTGACTGCAATTGCCATGCAAGCCCACTGTGAGCCATGCCCACAATCTGATATAATTGTATTGGAAGAAAATAAAGAAATAGACATTTCTTTAACACATGAGTCTTTTGTTAAGACCACAATCTCTACATTAAGAGGAGCAGGATGAGTTATGGCTGTACCTTGAAAAATAGTAATTATGAGTATCCTGTAAACCCACGAGAGAAAGTTTTTGGTCAAAGGGGCCTTTGATGAAAAGACCTAAAATTTAAAGAAATAAGTAATTGTCTGTTAAGCTTAGAACCAGCTTGCCTTCCAGGAACTTTTCCTCTCCCTGTAAGCACCACCTGTCACTGCTAGGTATGGTGAGGTTCTCTCTAAGTTTCTCTGCCATGAATTAAATACATTTGTCAGGGAGAAAGAAGTTTTTCTCTACCTTTCTCGGTTCTTCTGGCTGGTCTAGAATTAAATTGACATGAGAGAGATTAACAGGAGAAAATCAAACAAAAGTTTAATAACATGTATAAATGGGAGAGGCCCAGGAAAACTGAGTAATTCACCGAAATGGCCAAAGCCTTCAACTTAAATACCATCTTCAGCTAAAGGCAAAAGAGAATGTTGTGGTTAGGGGCTTGGGACTAGAAAGGGGAGGAAGGCAATTCACATGAAGATAGAAAAACAAATATATTTTTCACTACACCACACTATGGTTTCAATGTCATAATCCTTTGGAGAAGTTTCCTAGTGAGAAGTCCACTTGCATTCTTCTTTCTCAAACCCATGCTACCTCTTAGTTTGTTTCAGATTGTTTTTGTATAGCTAATATATTCATATGATTCAAAAACGAAAATGATATAACAGTCATATGGTGAAAAGTCTTTCACTCACACCTATCGCATTTGCTTCACTTTAAGACCATATTTTTTTGTTTTGTTTTGTTGGTACAGTTTTGTTCTTTTTTTTAATTTGAATTTCTTTTTTTTTTTCTGAAGTCTCTGAATTGCCTTTCTTTTTTGTGGAAAGAAGGAATACATGCCTTCTTCATATATATATATATATATATATATATATATATATATATATATATATGCATTTCACAGTTTCTTATTCCTTTTATCTGTTGCTTAGAATAGGTAATTCCACTTATATGGGGTCCTAAAGTGGTCAAATTCCTAGAAACAGAGAGTGGAGTGGTGTTTTCCAGGGGCTGGGGAGTGAGGGGAAAGGGGAGTTATTGTTTAATGAATATTCAGTTTCAGTGTTGCAAGAGGAAAAAAATTCTGGGGATTGGTTGCACAACAATGTGAATACACTTAACACTACTGGACTGTACACTTAGAAATGGTTAAGATGGTACATATGTAATTTACCACAATTAAAAATAAAAATTTTTTAAAGGTTGAAAAACAGACAGATTTACTAGCCTCCATTAATTTCTGTGGAAGTTAGGATTCTAGGTTTGAATAATAACTATAATAATGATTAAGTTGCAGCTATTAATTATTGAGCATTTACTTAGTAACAGTATCTCATTCGGTCCTTAACTTAACTCCCTGAGGTAGACATTACCATCCCCATTTTAAGGTAAGCGTATTCACATTGTGCCAGGGCCATCAAATGGTCTCCCCATACTTTAGGGTTGCTATCTGATTGGGGTGGCGATAGGGAGCGGAAGAAAGAGGGTTAAATTAGCAATTAGGAGCTTGGATATGTCACTTAATGAGCCCCTCTGGATCAGAGATTTCCCCACTGTGCCTTGAGGAACTCTAGGGGTTTCATAGAGACCCCCTCATTCCCACTCAAAAAGCCACCTAAGGGTAGGAATAGAGAGGTCAAGTGGACAGGGCTAAAGCCTGCCATCCGTCATCTCCGAACCAAAGCAGTTTGCATTTTTCTGTTTTCCATTTTGGATTTTCACTCTGAAGAATGGGTTCTGCTGCTAAAAGAAATCTGAAAATTACTGGATTAGATTATCTCTAAGATCCCTCTGAGCTCACTCTTTATACCTAACACTCATTTATTCATTCTAACTTCCTGTACATCGCACCTCTGGGACTTGTGAGTGGGCAGGGTCAGCCACGTAATTTGCAGGGCCCGGAGCAAAATGAAAATGCAGTGCGTCTTGTTCATAAAGCAGCAACCCCCCACCCCCTGCCCCGCCAAATGCCATTAAAGGCAGTAAAACTTCTTCCTGTCTTCTGTGGTCTTTCTCTTGACTTGTTACGGTGTTTTTATTTGCTATTTTATGTCATTCTAAGTAAAGAGAAAGTAAAATTTTAAATTATTAGCATAAAATTTACCATTCGTCTTTACATTGGGCAATGCCAGTTTCAGATGCAAATATAAGAGCATCTAACTCATATACACATGCATATGTATTTTGTTCTGACCAGAACATGGAAACACTGCCCAGAACTAAATCAACTGTTTTTATTTCACATCTTGATATGCACACATTCTACCAACACTCTCTACCTTCTACTGATAAGTAAGAAAGGACTGGAAAAAAAAAAAAAAGATGTGGGTTGCCCTATCTTTTCCTTTCCTTCTATGTCATAATTTTTATCAGTATTGGTTAGCTAAAACAGGGAAGTAACAGGAGTAAGAAAGATTATGATTGGATTCCTTAGTGGCTGGTGTTTCTTAGAACAGCATTACTTTCTTTCTGTGTTCAGATCAAGTTCTGATAGCCTCTTGGGGCTGTCAGTACCCCTGCTTACTCAGTCGTAGACATAACACCTTGTACTTGCTTTGAGTCTCACTGAACTCCCATGCATTGTGGATCCACTGAAATTCTGTGCTCATGAGGCATTGTGAATGCTATATGCGGAGGTGGTGAGGAACAGCAGTGGACGTGCATACTGTATGTATCTCCTCTGTTCAAACACATGATCCATTATCCTATTGGACTACAATTAAGAATAAAAATTCAAGGATAAAATTATTAAGAATTTCAAAAGAGCAATAGTAAAGCATTAAAGCCCAAGTGTGGGGCCCTTCTGAGCAGGGACTCTGTACAAATTCACAAGTTGCACACCCAGAATCTGATCCTGTGGGTGGGAGTGGAGCGTGAACATTTTGATAGGCAAGTACTCTCTTCTTTGGATGTGTTAGTGGAAACAGTTACAGTAGGCATTACTACTGTTCACCAATATCCAGTTCTCTCCTCCTAGACTCAATCCATCTTGAAGGATGTCCATGAAACTCTGGTTAATAAGGTATGTGTAAAGTGGCATATGCCTCTTCTGGGCATAAGCATGTAAGAGCTGGTGTGTAATTAATTATTTATCTCACTTTCCTCCACTACAGTGGCCAATACTATCCAGATGGTGGAATCTCCACCAGCCTGGGTCCCTGAGTGAGAACAATGTGAAGCAGAACCCCTACCCACCCACGTCCCTCCCACCAACCCAGAGTGGACATATAGCAAGAGCAAGAAATAAACATTTATCATAAAGATTGAGGGGCTGCTTGCTATTGCCCAGACTGATAGTATCATTACTCGTTCTTTTTCTTCCACTTCTGGAATACAGCATTCATTGCTATACCATAACTTAAAATTATCTTTGGAATAACCATAAATTGTATATTAAAAAAACAAAATCTATAGCTTTTTCACAAGGTAACCCAGGGGACTTCCCTGGCAGTCCAGTGGTTAAGACTCCTCACTTCCACTGCCAGGGGCACGGGTTTGATCCATGGTTGGAGAACTAAGATCCCCGCATAGGTGCAGCATGGCCAAAAAAAATTTTTTTAAGTAAAATAAAATAAAAAGGTAACTCAATTTTTTTCTTGAAATACTAGAAATTACCCTTGGTACATTTTGTAGGTATTTGTTGAGTATTTAATCATCATTAATTTTTATATGTGCATTGTTTAAAAGGCAAAACACAAAGGTAAAGTTCTAAAGGTAGAACATAATTTTCCTTTGTATCCTGGGATCTCCACTGATAGCCCAGAGTCACTGTAATATCTCAAAGTCCATAATTCATGCCACTGGGCAAAGCCTTTTCTTTTTAGCAAACTTTGATGAATAGAAAAGATAATAACTCTACTGAATCTTTTCCCTTGCCTTACCTCCAGTAGTGGCATGATCAGGAGAGGTATTTTCCTCAAAAAGGATGCAAAGAAAAACAAAAACCTGGACAACCAGGACCCAAGTAACTCTATATACCTGAAATTTTCCCAAATATATAGCATATATGGTGATTTTATAATTCATATTAAACTCCTCTTCTTTCTCTGATCTCTGGAAGTTAACATACTCCGTCACTGGAGAGAGCTATTTATAAGAAGGACAGAACATGGAAAACTTGTTTTAAAGCAACTATAAAAACTGGCATCAGAGATATCTAATGGATTCTTTTGTATTCAGAATTAATGCTCTGAGGAGAGGAAAAGCCAATGAGTTCAAAAGTCTGAGCAGCAAATTAATAATTCTCATGTCGGTCTTGGTATTTGATGTCAGATAAATTTCAATGAACTAAGTCTCCAATTTCCTTCTTAGAGCAGATATGAAATCTGCTCTCTCTTGACTTTAACAGGGGAAAAGAAATATACTGCGCTATGTAAAATGCTAACTCTGAGATTCAGTTATTTGAAGGCTCAGAGAATTCCAAGTAAACTCAATATTTTTGGAAATACCTGGTCGTTAGCATTTTTAGACTTAATGTTTTCTGGCTTGACTATCTTTGGGTGATCCTGAAGTTTCATTATGGGCAGAAACTTGCAATTTTGTGAGAGCACAAATGTGAATAGATTGCCACAAGTTTGGAGTATCCAAAGTCACTGTACTAATCCAGGAGGTGTGCCCAGCCTGCTGCCCAGCAGCCTCACCTCAATGCAATCTTGCTGTTCTTTATCAGCTGCATATGCAGTAAATCCCAAGAGGTATAAAAATTCTCTTTTTGTGCCTGTGAAAAGAGCCCTGCAAGGAAAAATAGTCTTTAGTCCTAATGTTGTTGAAGAAAAGGTGACAAATCTAGGGAAGTGACTGTTCTTAGGCAGAAAATAATTTGGGGGTAATTATAACCCCTTGTCAATATCTCTGTTGTTTGAGGTTTGATAAATGATGTGACGAGTCTCCCATATACTCTCCAGAGAGAGACAGAGAGAGAGAGAGGGAATAAATTTGGTTTATGAAACTGTTTAGCAACTTCTCAAGTGAGAAACAAAACAATAAAACTTCAGTGACATATGAAAAGCCTTTAACTAGTAGCTGAGGAAATGCATGGAAAATAATTTCCTTTCACAAAAATGGGACTCAGGAGAAGATTTGGAGGTCTGTAGAGGCATCTCTATGAAGCAATAGTGGTATAGTTTCTACTGCTGCAATCGAAGCACCAAAAGTAAAAGTTTGTTCAACAATCTGCATAATGTGATGATAATAGGGAAGGTGGCTTCAGCTGACTCTCCTCTCAAGCTAAAGAAATGCATACAGGGGACTTCCCCGGCAGTCCAGTGGTTAAGACTCCATGCTCCCAATGCAGGGGGCACAGGCTCGATCCCTGATTGGGGAACTAAGATCCGCATGCCACGTGGCACACACCCCCCCCCAAAAAAAATTCATACAGGAAACATGTCCTAGCACGGAAGTGTTCAACTCACAGGGAGTCTGCCTATCTTCAAAGACAATTATTTTGTTTCAGCAATACATTTAGTGTTATCTTTATGCCAAGTAATGGATAGAGTTGCAAAGGAGACAAAACGTAGTTCTCAGTCATATTGTTCATTTTTCGGTACGCGGGCCTCTCACTGTTGTGGCCTCTCTCGTTGCGGAGCACAGGCTCCGGACGCGCAGGCTCAGCGGCCATGGCTCACGGGCCCAGCCGCTCCGCGGCATGTAGGATCTTCCCAGACCGGGGCACGAACCCGTGTCCCCTGCGTCGGCAGGCGGACTCTCAACCACTGCGCCACCAGGGAAGCCAAGTCATAGTGTTCTTAAAGGAAGCACTTACACCATTAAGAATGCCTTCTGAGGGACTTCCCTGGTGGTCTAGTGGTAAAGAATCTTCCTTCCAATGCAGGGGACGTGGGTTCGATCCTGGGCAGGGAACTAAGATTCCCACATGCTGTAGGGCAGCTAAGCCCGAGCGCCACAGGTAGAGAGAAAAAACCCACATGCCACAACTAGAGAGAAGCCTGCATGCCGCAACAAAAGATCCCGCATGCCTCAACAAAGATCCTGCATGCCGCGATGCAGCCAAAAATAAATGAAATAAATAATAATTTTAAAAAAGAAGAATGCCTTCTGAGGTGGGTCCTTGGGCTTCTGCTTTCGAATTGTATCTTCCTCTATCACCCTCTTCCCACACTTCTCCCAACCCCGATGCTGCCTAATCACTCAGAAGGACAGGAGGACCTTTCTGATCTGTGACTTATTCTTTGTTCACAACACTTTTGAGCAACCACAATTACATCAGCAAAGACTGAATTTTGCAGTTTCAGACCATGTTTATAGTTACTGTTACTTCAGTCATTATATAAGGTAGGATAGGTTTACTTTATTTATTTTAATAGGTTTATAAAAGACTCATGCTATATTTAGAAACTCTTCAAAAGTTTGAAAGAACTTATTTTACTACAGTAATAATTTACTACAACTCATGAGGGAAATTGTATCTTGTGGTGGTATTTGGAAATTTGGTTACTTACAGCAAAGTCATGACTTTAGGTGTCTGGACAGATATCAAGGGCCTGTGTTTTCTGTTTATACAATTAACCATTTATACATAGGTACTTTGCTTCACTCTGTGTATTTTAAAAACCATTCTCAGTTTATATAATGTGTAATTTTCAAGTAACAAAAAGATTTACAAAGATGCAAGGAGAGAAAAAAATCAATATAAATCAAGTGTAACTCAGCTCTGTTGCTGTGTGCCCCTAAGCCTAACAGAACATGAGGGACTTAGAAATTAAGTCACTGTTTGAGAGTTAATCTTGTAAAGAAAATACACATCATTGAAGTTCTGAAGAAGTTGGGTTAAAAGACAGTTTCCCAAGTCAAAAGGAAGAAGTAACTGGAAATCTAATAAATATTTGCCCAAAAGTCAAAAAAGCTGTAGCTTAATCACCAATGAAATCAATGGAAGTGATAAATATGTAGGTAAATATAAAAAAGCATTGACTGCATAAAGCAGTAATAATAACATTATAGGATTCAAGACAAGAAGACTACACATGAACAAAAACAAGATATCTTCCCTCTCCTAGGTTCATAAAGACATGCTCCCTGTATCATCTTCTTAAATGCTTATTGTTTTTCCCTTCATATTTACAGGTTTAATCCCCCTGGAATTTATTTTTGTGTAAGGAGTGACATAGATGTCTCTATTAGTCAGCTTTGCTGCAGTAACAAAAAACCCACCCCTCAAAATTTTAGCGGCAACGTACATTATTTTTTGCTCATATTAATGTCAGCAACTGCAGATCTGCTGCTTCACCTCTACCTCAGGTGTCTTCTCATTCCAAGTCCCATGTGTCTTCTCATTCTGAGACCCAGACTGAAAGAATAGCCCCTTTATGGGACATACCATTCTTGTAGCAGAAGGAAAGAGCAAGACCCTACTACACTTAATCTGTGTAGATGTGGCATATGCAAGTGTATAAGCCGGACTCAATGAGATGGGGAATTATACTCCTCCCAATGGAAGGCACTATAAATCGTATGGCAAAGGGTAGGAGTATATAATCCTCTAACAGGAAAACATTCAAATATAATTTACAAAGTTCTTCATTCAATTTTTTCCCCATATATTATGTCCAAGTGTCTTACTGTGATGTGCAGAAAAGTCCTTCTTTCCTCAAGGATTGCAATGCCAGCTTTGTTTAAAAACAAGGATTCTGCATATCTGTGTGTCTGTTTCTGTATACTCTCATTTTCTTCAATCTCTTTCTCCCTGTTTCCAAACCAGATTATCTTATTACTATGGTAAGTCTTCATAGCTGGTAAATCAAGTCTACCGTCTTTGTTCAGGAATGTCTTGGCTAATTTTGGTCCTTTGCCCTTCCATAAACATTTGTTGATTTCTGTAAAAACCTGTTGGGATCTTGAATTGGTTTACAGTACATCTATAGAACAAGTTAGAAAGAATTTACATCTTTACAATATTGAATCTACCAGTTCATTAACATGACCATTTCAATCCTCTTTAATAGTAATGTTTTATATTTTTCTGGGTAGAGGTCTTCATGTCTTCTTAGATTTATTCCTAAATGTTTTAAACTTTTGATGCTTTTGTAAATGATATATTTCCTTTAATTTTGCTTTCATTAGTGCTTTTATGGCTTTATTTATTAGTTTTTAATTTATGTTTTAGATCCTCTGGATTTTATTTTGGTGTAAAAAAATGAATAGTCATTTTAACTTTACAGTTTTTGAAATATTAAGCCATTTGTGTCAAGACTACTTATTGAGTACATCTCCTCTTTGAATGCTACCTTTATGATACACTAAATTTCCATAAATGCCTGAGTTTTTTTTCCCTATTTAGTTTCATGTATCTGGCTCATCCCTCAATGATTTTTAGTTATATGTTATTTTCTAGGCTCTATTTCTTTGCTGGTATATAGGTTTTCTTCTTTCTTACCCTTCTTTATTTTTTCCCAGCTTCTCTATATTTTGACTCTTATTGCTGATGCATAGACATGTAATTGGTTTTTGTATATTGGTATATTTAGCAATCTTGCTAAATTCTTTTATTAATTCTAATAATTTATTAGGATGTTCTTTTGGATTCTCTGCTATACAACAATATTGTCTCCAAATAATTTCAGTGTTTTTTTTTTCAACTCATACTCTTTATTTCTTTGTCTTCTTACTCTATAGGCTAGGACCTCTAGTACAATGCTGAATAAAAGTAATGATAAGGTGTATCTTTATATAATTCCCAATCATAAAGCAAATAGTTTCAGTGTCTCAAAATTAAGCATCCTGGTTGTTGGAGGGATTTTTTGGGGGGGTATCTTTGTCACTATGGCAGATAGCATTTTCCAAACATGACTGCAATAGTATTTCCAGTTCCACATGTTCTTCTAGAACTTTGCCACTCCCCCATGAGGAGGTGAAGTCTATATACCCTCTCCTTGAATGGGGACGGAGAGGGCTTTGTGACTGAATTAACTGATAGAGTACAATGAATGTGAAGCTCTATAGCTCTATAGACTTCTAAGCCTAGATCATAAAAGATGGTACAACTTCTGCCTAATTCTCTTTCCTGGGACATGTGCCATTGGTGACCTGACCCGCCATGTAAGAAGTCCAGATACATTGAAGCCACCATGCTGGAAAGATCATGTAGAGAGAACAAACAGAGTTAGAGATGCCCAAGGAGCTGTTTCAGACTCCAGATGTTCAGACTTTCCCAGACAGGCACCAAACATGTGAGTGAAGAACACTTAAAGACGACCCCGGCCCTAACCATCTGTTTGCAACGTTATGAGACCCCAGAATCCCTCAGCTGAGATGTCCATGAATTCCTTGACCTACAGAGTCCATGAGAAATAATAAATAAGTTTTGTTGTTTTAAGCCAGTAAATTTTGGGGTGATGTTACACAATAATCAAAACGTACAAACCATATGGAGAGACCCCATATAAATAGAGATGCTTGAAGTACCCCAGCTGTTCCAACACCCAATGTCTGAATCTTCCCAGCCCAGGCATCCACCAAATATGTGAGAGAAGAAGGCTTTGAGATGAACACAGCCTCAGCTACCAACTGACTGCACCATCATGAGACCCTGAGCCATTATGAGACCCTGAGCCATTATGAGGCCCTGAACCACACCTGAATACTTTACCACAGATGGTGCACAAGATTTGTTATGCAGCATATAGATTAACAGAACAGTCAGATTAAGAAAATTACTTTCTTGTCCTATTTTGCTGAGAGGTGTTTTTTTCTTTTAATCATAAATGGATATTTAACTATATCAATTATCTTTGTTTTCATTCTTCCTTTTATAAAATAATAAAGACATTTACGGTTATAAAATTTCTTTGGAATACATCCTTAGCCATTTCCCGTAGGCTTTATTATAAATTTTTATCCTTTTGTTAATGCCTAAATAAATTGTAATCTCAGGTTTTATTTCTTCTATGATTCAGAGGCTATTTTGGAAAACATTCTTTAATTTTGAAGTGGTTAAGTGTTTCTATTTTGTTATGTTTCTATATTCTTCTTTTGATTTCTAGCTTAATTGAACTGTGGGCAGAGAATTTGGCCTGTTAAATCTTTGTGTTCTGGAACCTATTAAGGTTTTCATTGGGCCAAGTACATGATCAATTTTTATAGATATTCCATAAGCAATTTAAAAGAATGTGTTTTCTCTGTTTATAGAAACCCATATGTAACTAAGGATAACATTTATGCTTTAAATGAATGTGCTTTTCTCTTTTATATTTCCATTTGTGTGTTTTTCTCCCATTCCCCAGAGTAATCTTTTATCTTAGGTAGGAATTTGGACAGTTACAGCAGGGATAAAAAGAGAAAGTGGTAGTCTATGTTCATCTTTCTGATCACCAAAATAGGGTTTTAAAAAATCTAAAATAAAACAATATTCTTTAGAAATCACGCTTTTCCTGGAGAGAAAAGGATTTTCTAAATTTCTTATGCTTCATTAGCACATCCAAACCCAGGCTTCAAGGATTTGCATGCTGAGTTTAAAGTAAACCATGGGTAGATAGAGCTTAGTTTGTGAAATCCTTGCTAGGAGATCACTTTTTTTTCCTTTCTTGGTCTTGTTCTCTATATTGGAAAGGGGGAAAGATCCATGTCTCGACCACCTTTCTCCAGGCTGAAATCTCAGATGGAGTGGTTTAGAGGGTGATGCTGGTATTGGTGTTGGAGTAGAGTGGCTCCAAGTAATAGGAAGTCAGAAAATCTGAATTCAGAGTGGACTTGTGCCACTCCCTCCATTTAGAACTCTTCGGAGTGTCTGCCCCACAGACTGGCCTCCTCACCATCATGTGGGGAAAAGCCTGACCATGACAATATAAGCATGATTGCATGGTGAAGCTAGGCAGAGAAAGGGTACAAGTTGGATCCTTGGCCTCCCTCACCATCTGTATGGTCTGGGAGGGAATCAAAAATTTCCCTGTGCCCCCCCAGGGTGGGTGGCTGGCTTCTAGAATGAGGGTTGAGCTGACCCCTCCACAGAGGCTGCCAGTGGACAGCCAAAGCCAAAGCTAGTGGTCTGATGCTAGCTTGATCAGAGGAGTGAACACACAGTGACTGCTAAATCCCAAGCAGGGCCACTAGGGCCTGCCTGGGCCCAGGGAAGGATAATGAAGCCACCAGCTACAGACATAAGCAATGGTTCCACCTAGCCAGAGACATTGTTACAGAAACCTGATGGCTCTGAAGACAGCACCAGATCCTGCCCACACAGATCCAAGCCCTCCTCTGCTATATAATAGATACCTTCTTTAAGAGTGATAGGGAGTGGAAAAAGAAGTCTGAAACTTGGGTATATACCCAAGAGACAAAAGATCCCAGAGAGACTGAGATACCATTAATTAGCCAAGGTAAGTACTACTCCTTTTAGTGCCCAGTCAGGAAGAGCTCGTGAAGATGATTAGATCATTATAAGAAATTAAGAAGCTACAGGGTTTTTTACATATCCAAGTAGCTGTGGGTATAAATGTGTGACTTCCTTAGCAACCTGTCTGTCTGTGTCACATCAAATTTGTTGCTTGTCTTATTCAAGTCCTGTTCATCCCTTATCCATTTCTTGTCAACTTAGGCTGCCAAATTCTTTTTTTTTTTGGGGGGGGGGGCTGCCAAATTCTTAAAGAGGAATATTATACCCTTCCCATTTGTTAGTACTTTATCAAGTTCTTTACTTTCTGAGCAATTTTGCCATAAATGTTTTGTTGTGTTGATGTTTGGTTAAAAAATGTTACATCTTCTTTGATGAGTTCTATTGTTTATCCTCATAAATTGTTTATTCTGTCACAGTTAATGTTTTTGACTTTGAAATCTACATTATCTGATGATAACTTAGGCATTTCTGCTACTTTGTGTATTAGTTTCCTAAGGCAGCCAAAAAAACCCAAAAACTTGATGACTTAAGACTACAGAAATTTATTGTCTCACAGTTCTAGAAGCTAGAAGCCTGAAATCAAGGTGTCAGCAGGCCATGTTCCTTCTGATGTCTCTAGGGAGGAATCCTTCCTTACCTCTTCCAGCTTCTAGTGTTTGTTGGCAGTCCTTGGCATTCCTTGGCTTGTAGATGCCTCACTCTAATCACATGGCCATATTCTCCCTGTGCATCTTCACACTGTCTTCCCTCTGTGTAGGTCTGCATTTGTGTCCAAATTTTACCTTTTTATAAGGACACCAGTCACATCGGATTAGGGCCTACCCTAATGACCTCATTTTAATTTGATTGCCTCTAAAATCAATCAATCTATCAATAAATAAATGCCTTATTTCCAAATAAGGTCACATTCTGAAGTACCTAATGAGGTACGTGCTGAGGGTTAGGACTTCAACGTACCTTTTTGGGGAGTCATGATACAAGCCATAACACTTCATTTGTGTTTGCATGATCTATTTGACTCTTTATTTTCAACCTTGATCATTTTGTTCCTGGCACATTTATTTTAGACAGAAAATACTTGAGTCTTTATAGGGAATTTAACTGATTTATACGAGTTTTAATAGTTTCATCTTACTTTACACTTATTAAGATACTTTATTATGATTTCTCTTTTTCCCTTTCCTTAATTTTGCTGGATTGATCAGTTGGTAACTATGCTTCCCACCACTAAGATGAGATTATTTGAACACTTTTAATTTTTCACTTCTTTTATTCTCTTCCTCCCCCTTCCCCATTTTGAGATCTTTGTTCTGAATTTAACTTTTATTTGGTTGGAGTACTTCCCAAGCAATTTCTTTAGAAAGAGCATATGTCTGTATATTTTCTGTGCCATTGTTTGTCCGAAAAATATCTGTTGTTACTTTCATATATAATGATAATAGGAATAGGAATAGGCTCAGAATAGGAATCTTGACTTGTGGTCCTTTCTTTCAAATGTCTGTATATGTTGTTTCACTATATATAGAGTCAAGTAATGCAGATGAGAATCTGAACCTGGCCTGATTATCTTTTCATTTAGGCACCACATCTCTGCCTGAAAGCTTGTTGAGATTTCCTTTTAATCCCTGGGGTTTAGACATTTCACTAGGATGTGGTCAGGTTTGTTTCTTTTTTCCTGAATTCTGCCTATTACTTTGTGAGCCTTTTCAATCTGAAAACTTGCTGTAGTCCAGGAAATTTTTTTTTTCTATTTCTTCTTTCATAATTACATCTTTTCCATCTATTCTTTTTCTTAAATCTGGAACTTCTATGATTCCCATTTTGGGACTTTCAGATATGCCTTCCATGGATCACCTTTTTACTCCTAACTTCCCCCTCTTCTTTTTTTTTTTTGATAATTTTCCTTAAGGCTGTGAGATAGTGTCTCTATTTATATGTTCAGATTACTCATTTCCCTTTCAACATTGTCCATTTTCTTTTTCACCTCTCTTGAATTTGGGGGTAACTTTTTATTTTGATATGGTTTCTAAAGTACAGAAAATTTGCAAGAATGGTATAAGATATACCTTTACCAGTTGTTTACATTTTGCCCCATTTTCTGTGGAATTTTTTAATGGGGAATCATATTTTGAATTTCCATTTATTCATAGGTAGTTTATAGTATTTGATGCTATTATGAATGCAATTTTTTTCATTACATTTTCTAATTGGTCATGTTTGGCATATGTGAAAGTTGATGGGGGGATAGCTATCTAGTAATCTGACTTTTTATTAAACTTTCCTATTAATCCTAGGTTTTTCAGGTAATTCTTTCATATTTTCTCAATAGATGATCATATCAGCAGCAAGTAATGACAATTTTATATTTGTCTTTTCTATAATTGAACCTCCTACTTCCTCTTCTTATGTTATTATTTTGACATGGGCCTTCAGAATAATGTTAAATAACATCTGTTATCTTCCTGGTCTTGTTCCTGATCTTAATGGGCTTTCCCAAGAAGTTGGGGAATGTCACTTGTAGTTCACCAAAAAGCAAGATATTTGCTATTAGCTTTTGAAAAATGTCCCTTCTCAAGTTAAGTTCCATGCAGTTCTAGTTTGAGTTTTGATTAATAATAGATGTTAAATTTTATCAAACTTCTTTTCTGTACTTATAAGGATCACATCGTTTTTCTCATGTAGTCTATTAATATAGTGAATTTCTTAATTTTTTAAAATTGAGGTATACTTGGTGTATAGTATGATATAAGTTTCAGGTGTACAACATAGGGATTCACAATTTTTAAAGGTTATGCTCCATTTATAGTTACTATAAAATATTGGCTGTATTCCCTGTGTTGCACTATATGTCCTTGTAGTTTATTTATTTTATACATAGTATAGTAGTTTGTACCTCTTAATCCCCTACCCCTTTCTTGCCCCTCCCTACTTCCCTCTCCCCACTGGTAACCACAAGTTTGTTTTCTTTATCTATGCGTCTGTTTCTTTTTTGTTATATTCACTAGTTTGTTTTATTTTTTAGGTTCCACATATAAGTTATATCATACAGTATTTGTCTTTCTCTGTCTGACTTATTTCACTAAGCATAATACCCTCAAATCCATCCATGTTGTTGCAAATGGCAAAATTAATTCTTTTTTTTATGGCTGAGTAGTAATCCATTGTGTATATATGCCACATCTTCTTTATCCATTCATCTGTTGATGGACATTTAGGTTGCTTCCATATCTTGGCAACTGTAAATAATGCTGCTATGAACATTGGAGTGCATGTATCTTTTTGAATTAGTGTTTTTGTTTTTTGAGGATGTATACCCAGAAGTAGAATTGCTGGGTCATATGGTAGTTCTACTTTTAGGTTTTTTTTTTTTTTTGGTACGTGGGCCTCTCACTGTTGTGGCCTCTCCCGTTGCGGAGTGCAGGCTCAGCGGCCATGGCTCATGGGCCTAGCCGCTCCGCGGCATGTGGGATCTTCCCGGACTGGGGCACGAACCCGTGTCCCCTAAGTCGACAGGTGGACTCTCAACCACTGCACCATCAGGGAAGCCCTATTTTTAGTTTTTTGAGAAACCTCCATACTGTTTTCCTCAGTAGCTGCACCAATTACATTCCTACCAACAGTGTATGAGGGTTCCCTTTTCTCCACATTCCTGCCAACACTTGTTATTTGTGTTTTTTTGATGATAGCCATTCTGACAGGTGTGAGGTGATATCTCATTGCAGTTTTAATTTGCATTTCTCTGATGCTTAACAACGTTGAGCATATTTTCATGTGCCTCTTTTTCATGAACACTGTTTCATTGACCATCTGTACATCTTCTTTGGAAAAATGTTTCTTAAGGTCTTCTGTCCATTTTTTAATCGGGTTGTGTGTTTTTTTGATGTTGAGTTATAAATTTCCTAATTTTTAGCCAACTTTACATTCTGGGAATAATGCTAATTGCTCAAAACATATTTATCTTTTTAACGTACTCTTATTACATTTAATTTGTTGTAATGAGTTAGGATTTTTATATCTATATCTTATGTGAGTTTGAGCTATGGCTTCTTTTTTCCCCCAATATCCTGGTTTTAGTGTCACAGTTATGTAAACTTCCCATCTTTTACTGTGCCCTTAAACAGATTTTAAATAAAATAAGAATATAAGATGATAAAGTTTTGAGACATTAATGAACCTCTTGAAGGCTAAATCTAGAAAGTTAGATGAAAAGTAATGATAATAAAAGACTTACATTTCCTCTACTTGTCTCTTTTTGTTAGAACAGAATCTTTAAACATATCCACTGATTTTAAGACATCAGTTTCTTACGGCCTCATAGACACTGAACTAAAGTTGAAACATTGTCATTTTGGAAGTGTCAAAACCTTAGATTAGCAGAATACTTAAAAATTTATGTAAACTTATAAACTCAAATGGTACTCACAGTGATATAATAAAGAAAACACCAGTCACTGTCTTGACTGCCCCTCCTGTCCCAACCCTAAAGGCATCCACTTGATATATCTTCTGTCATTTGTCACCATGTTTCCAAATAATGAACATATACTACTCTCTCTTGTTTTGTCGATTTATGTATAATCCACTGTTTTCCTATTATGGTAGCTGAATATTTTAACTTTCAAACACGTTCTACTCTTTTCCCCATTCTCTAATATACCTTTTTTTTTTAAAATCCATACTCATTTTTGTGTTAAATAAATCTTGCACACTGCTGAGCTGAGTGGCATACTCTTATTACATTTCCTTTCTTGCAAGATACTTTGATTTTCCTGTCTTTATTCATTGCCTATCTTTTCATTTGCTTCCTTTTCCCTGAACCTACTGCTAGGTCTTCCAATATCCCCCAATACCTCTGAAGAGGGCCCTTCCGTACAATTTCCCACACAGTCAAACCTGTTAGATGACCTCCTTTCCATGTCTCTCCTGTGGTCTACTCTGGTGTCCTCCTGGCCTGCAGCACAGCTCTCAACCTGGGAATTCCTTTACTGCTTTCCTGCCCTGGGTCCTCTGCTTCAGGTTTCCACAACTTCCTTTTTGATTTAGTCCCTCTTTTTGATGAAACATATATACCAGCAGCTTCCTGAGAAAGACCACTTGAGCGTAAAAAGTTTGGGACTTTGCATGTCTGAAACTATCTTTATCATGTCCTCAGGCTTGATTTGCCAGGGCATGACATTCTAAGTGGAAATTAATTTTGTGGGTATCATTCCTTTTCTTCTGGCTTCCAATGTTACTACTTATACATTATTTTCTTATCACTGTCATTATTTTCTTATTCACTATGTGTTGTGTGAGATTTTTTTTTTTCTCTCTGGAAACTTGTTGTTAGGATATTCTTGTTGTCTCTAGTGAGAGTGAGTAATATTGTGAATAACTACTGTGTGTCCAGAGACTATTCTTCCTGCTTTGTATGTGATTCAGCCATTTGATCCTCAAACAACTCTATGAGATTGTTGATAACTATAATTAGTCCCATTTGACAAAACAGAAACCCATGACACAGAGAGTTTAGGTGATTTTCCCAAGGACACACAGCTAGTAGTTGATGCACCCAGGATTTATATCCAGTTCAGTTCTACAGTCCATGCTCCTAATCATTATTCTTAGCTTCTCCAGAAAGGTAAAAGTAACCAAAGGGATTTCCCACTAATGCAGAGTTTCAAGCAGTAGGTCCAAATAGTAGGGATCAACACCACACACAGTTTGGGTTCCTGACCGACTGATGCACAGGTCAACACTAATTATGAAACAGTTTCTCTCTGTCTACAGGACCTTGGACATTTCCTAACAGAAACCAGCCAGCAGTGCTTTTTTACAGCCAGCAGGCAGGGAGTTTCCAAAGGCAGGACAGGTATAATTTTCATCACAGTCTTATACCACTTATAGCCAAAGAGGAGACTTGCAGAGGGTGATTCATCTGTAAGGCTGACCCAGCACCACTCTTCTCTGTAGCGAGCACTCCTCTTAGTGACATCTTGGAGTGTCTTGTACCCAGATGCTGCCAAATGCTCATGCCTCTATCTTCTATGCTTAACTGCAGTCATAGGAACTTTCCTTCTCTTACTTCCTAGAATACCACTGGCACATGATCAATTCCACTGTGTGGTATTCTTTGTATTTTTTATTAATTTTATGTCTTCCCAGCTATACTGTGGGCAAAACTATCTTATATATCTTCTAACTCTTTATGGTGACAAAAAGATGACATATATATGAAAATGTATATGCACACACAAGTGTGTGTGTGTGTGTGTGTGTGTGTGTACATGCTGCTTAAAGGCTTTTTATCATAAAGGTAATATGTCTTCATGTTTAAAAATAATTGAAACAGTGCAAAAGAGTGGAAAATGAAAGTTAAATTTTCTCAATTTGTGTATATAGGAGCATATATATATATACATCTATATATTTTAACATAAATGGGATCATATTATAAACACAGTTCAAAAACTTGGCAATTTGTAGCTGCAAATTCTTCCCTTTTTAAACAGCTGATAGGATGAATGAATCAATTTTATTAACCAGTCATCTGTTGATGGGCATTTAAGTCCTGTCTAGGTTGGGATTTTTTGTTGTTTTTGTTTGCTAGTACAATCAGTGTTGCAATGAATGTTGTAAAAACATTTTAATCACTTATGCAAGTATATTTATCAATAAATTCATTGAAGTGGGACTTCTGGGTTAAAGAGTACATTCATTTAAAATTGTGATAAGTACAGCTACATTTATTTCCATGAAAGTTATGCCAAATTATACTACTATGAACAGTGTCTAAAAGGGTCTGTTTCCCCCCATCATATCCATTGCCAAATCATGGAGCTTTTCAATATTCCCTTATCTAACATGGAGGAAAATTTGCACATCTTTGCTATTTTAATTTCTCTAATAATGATTGAAATTGAGCAGATTTTTAGATATTTGTTGGCCTCTCTTTTGCAATGAACTGATTTTCATATCCTTTGCTCATTTTCTAGTGGGTTGTCCATTCATTTGTTGTTATGGTTTGGTTTTCTGTTTAATTTATGGTTTGTTTGTTGTTTTATTTTTTGGCATATTAATGAAATTAGTCCATTACCTGTTATGTGTGTTGCCAATATTTTCCCTGTTTTGTTATCTATCTATCAACCTAGTTTTTTGTCTTTTAACTTTGTTACTCTTGGGGTGTGTGTGGATGTGTATGAATTAAGGCAGCTGAAAAGAGAAGAGGCTTGTTTAAAGCCCCTAAAAGCACAGAGAAGTGAAAAGGGTTAAGGAGCAGGAAAAGAAACAAGGGAACTTTCCCAGCTCTGTTGCGCATGTGCATTTTCTCCTTCCACAAGAGTCATAAGCCTTACTGGAACAGCCAGGAAGCAACCATTATCTAAACCTGAAACTCCTGTTGACATAGTTTTTAGAGAAAAAAAAGACAATAAAAATAATTTTTAAAAATATATTGTTAGATAAAAGGTAGCTTTCTCCTCAAAAAAAAAAGATTAAGGGATATCCAGGATTGGATGACAAATTAATATGCAACTTGCCCATGCCAACTCTTCCAGCCAGCTTAATTCTCATCAGCCACTATAATTTATTAACAGTGAGGTGAGAAAAGACATGAATCAGCTTAATGTGATATAAGTAGGACATTGCCATAGCAACAAGATGCAGTCTGTTTTCTACTATTTATGTATGGTTTATTTTCTCCAGAGCCTTTTGAGTTATTGCTTGAAACAAATGGAATGAGAAACATCTTGTTCTGAACACCTCCCCACACCGCCCCTCAGTGTGTATGTGTATATAAAGCCACATACTTTTTTAATGAGAGAAAAAACAAAAACACTTGAAATTTTTTTTAAAAATTGTTTTTAGCACAAAAAGCTAACTACATAGTTTCCAACCCAGTGTGATTTTTAAGACTCAAATTTTTTTTTACTTTCACCTCTGAGACATGTGATTCCTCACTGAAACCTCTGGGAGAAAACCCAAAACACATGCTGGAAGCAAACCTAAGGCTAATATTGCTTCTCAAAGGAAACATTCACATTCTCTACCCAGACTTCATAACTGGCTGGAACCAACTCCCCACTCCTAAAAGGAGTGAGCATTCTAGGTCTGGTGACAATTTGTTATTTCACTTGATCTGAAAAATTCAGAAGAAAAGTCCAGTCCAGGGAGGAAGTCAAGGCCAAGTCTGTGAGCCTGTCGGCCTGTGGAGGACAACGTGGAACCTTAAAAAAATCTTACCAGCCAGTAAGCAGCCCCATCCTTGCCTGAAGTACCCTGTATGGACTAGACATTTTATGAAGGGTGCCCATAATTTTCCCCATTGTCCACATTTTCTTGAAGGTATAGAATTTAGAGTTTTTAGATCAAAGATGGACTGGTGGTCATCTCCAGGCCATAGAAAACATCTGGGTTTCAGTTATTGTGAATAAAGATCTATGAATATTCATATACATCTCTGTTGATGAGCACGCACAGTTGAATAGAGTTGAATTGCTGAGTCATAAGGGAGGTTTAAGTTTAGTAGTTACTGTCAATGTTCCCAAAATGACTGAGCCCATTTACACTCTAAATACATCCTTGGCAACACTTGGTATGGTTAGTCTTTTGTTTTTAATTGAAGTATAGTTAATTTACAATGTTGTGTTAGCTTAAGGTGTACAGAAAAGTGATTTATATAGATATAGATATATATTCTTTTTCAGATTATTTTTAATTACAGGCTATTATAAGTTATTGAACATAGTTCCCTGTGCTATATAGTAGGTCCTTTTTGTTCATCTATTTTATGTATAGTAGTGTGTATCTGTTAATCCCAAACTCTTTTTTCTTTTTAAACAGTAATAACTTTATTTATTTATTTGTTTGTTTATTTATTTATGGCTGTGTTAGGTCTTCATTGCTGCACACGGGTTTTCTCTAGTTGCAGCTAGTGGGAGCTATTCTTGGTTGTGGTGCGCGGGCTTCTCATTGTGGTGGCTTCTCTTGCTGTGGAGCATGGGCTCTAGGTGCATGAGCTTCAGTAGTTGTGGCGCACGGGCCCAGTAGTTGTGGCAGGCAGGCCCAGTAGTTGTGGTTCACGGGCTCCAGAGCACAGGCTTAGTAGTTGTGGCTCATTGGCTTAGTTGCTCCACGGCATGTGGGATCTTCCTGGACCAGGGCTCGAACTCGTGTCCCCTGCATTGGCAGGCATATTTTTAACCACTTCAGCACCAGGGAAGGCCCCCAAACTCTTAATTTACCCTCACTTTTCCCTTTTGTAACCATAAGTTTGTTTTCTATGTCTGTGATTCTATTTCTGTTTTGTAGAAAATTTCATTTGTATCATTTTTAAGATTCCACATTTAAGTGATATCATATGATATTTATCTTTGTCTGACGTACTTCACTTAGTATGATAATCTCTAGGTCCATCCATGTTGCTGCAAATGGCATTATTTCATTCCTTTTGTTGGCTGATTAACATTCCATTGTATATATATACACCGTATCTTCTTTATCCATTCATCTGTTGATGGACACTTAGCTTGCTTCCATGTCTTGGCTATTGTAAATAGTGCTGCAGTGAACATTGAGGTGCATGTATCTTTTCAAATTAGAGTTTTATCTGTTCTGGATATATACCCAAGAGTGGCATTGTTGGATCATATGATAGCTCTATTTTTAGTTTAGTTTAGTTTCTTTTTTTTTTGCAGGGAGGGGAGGAGAAGGAAGGATTTATTATTACTTGCAGCAAGTAAGGAGAACACTAGGGATTTTCCCAAAGCGGTGTCTCCCTGAAAAGCAAAATTGGGGACGTTTTAAGCTAACGGTACATGCATATTCATGAGGGTGCTTGAGCAGAGGAGAATTCAGCATAGAATTGGGGCAAAGGTCGACAGAGTCCAAGCCTTAGTTGATTGAAGTCAGGAGGGTCAACATCATCATTCTGTCCTCCACCTGGGCGGGAGCCTTAGTTCTTGAAGGTTTATGGCCGACCTCACAGCATTTCATCACACATGCAGGGTAAGGAGTCTACAGCAGAGTTCTGGAGGTCAGAGTCCAAAATGGGTTTGGCACAATGAAAGTCGAAGGCTTGCTCTTTTGGAGGTTCTAGGGGAGAGTCCATTTCAGAGCCTTTTCCAGCTTCTAGAGGTTTACCACATTCCTTGGTTCCTGACCTTGCATCGCTCCAGCCTCCACTTGCATCCTCACATCTTCTTCCTCTATTTTTAGTTTTGTAAGAAACCTCCATACTATTCTCCATAGTGGCTGCACCAACTGACATTCCCACCAACAGTATAGGAGGGTTCCTTTCTCTCCACACCCTCTCCAGCATTTATTAATTGTAGACTTTTTGATGATGGCCATTCTGACGGGTGTGAGGTGATACCTCATCGTAGTTCTGAGCTGCATTTCTCTAATAATTAGCAATGTTGAGCATGTGCTTGTTGTGCTTTTCATGTGCTTGTTGGCCATCTGTGTGTCTTCTTTTAAATTTTAGCCTATTTGCATAATCCTGGTGACTAACGATATTAAGCACTTTTCAGGTGTTGGGCCTGGCACTTGGAGCATTATGAGATCTGTACCTCCCCAGAAAGTATCCCCATGCCTAAGGGACTGAAACGTTAAATAACAACTAAAAAAACACAATGACAGATGGAAAGAGAGACCACAGAAGCAAGAAAAAACACGTTTCCTGCTTTTTAAACAAAGGGGCCTGTATTTTCATTTTGCACTGGGCCCCGCAAATTATGAGCCTGGACCCCACCCTCAGCCTGCTGAATCCACATCTTCAGGGTAGGGGCTGGAATCCTGCTTCCACTGCCTCTAGGTTAGTTGAGGTCATTCTCCCTCTGCATCTTGGTCATCTAATTCCAGCGTTGCCTTCATTCTCCCCACCAACCTCAAACCACTCTCTGCTTTACAGCCAGAATGATCTCTCTAAAACAAAAATGGGATGCACTATTCCTTGCTTCCCATGTCCCCATTTTCCTAGGATTAAATCCTAGACTCTAACACCGTTTACAAGGCCCTGCGTGACTTGCCCCTTGCTTGCTCTGCAGCCTCGGCTCTCTCCATTCTCAGCCTCCAATCATAGGAAACTACTTTCAGTTCCTCCAAAGTACACACTCTCTCAGTCTTTGGTGCCTTTGCACGGGCTGCTCCCATTGTCCCATCATTCTTCTTCGTAAGACCTCCCTACCCGCTTCTTAGTGTGGTTAACTCTAACTCATCATTCAGGTGTCAGGTTTAAAGTCTCTTCTGTGGAAGCCTTCCTAGACCCTCACCCCCTATTTGTTCCATAACGCTGTCATGCTGCATTATAATTGCCTATTTACCTACTTAACCTCTCCCATTAGATAATAAGCTTTATGAAGGCCTGTACCCTTACCTTCTAGCATAGTGCCTGGCACATAGTAGGGATTTTGTTGTTTGCTGAATGAACAAATGAATATTGGAGCACTTCAAGTTCCTTAATATAGAAGGCAAGTTAGGGATGGGGGAGGGGAAATGAGACTGAAGAATGAGCAGAGCCCAGATATGGAGGAGGTCATATTTCAGGAAAAAGTTTGATTTTGGTTGTGTCAGTGAGAAGAAGACTGACAAATTTTACTCCCTGAATTCACATTCCTCAAGATGGACTGTCACTCCATCTCCCTGTTCCACATCACCTCTGTACTTTGGCTTCTGCTGATCTCCTGTCTAAAAGTCCATTCCTTGTTTCAATCACATCTCACCTGGTCTCTGAAACTTTCGCTGACTCTCCAGACTCTTCTTTTCTCCCTAAGATTCTACAACATTCCAAGCCAGCACTACACAATCTGTTACTTGGTTGCGTTCCGCCTGCCATCATTTACTGTGTGTCACGTTGTCCTCTGAAAAACAGGATATAGGGGAGAGTGACTATAAGCAAATAAAAGAGGAGATTAAAATAAACATTGCAAAGTGTGTCCAAATGAATATTATCCCTCCAAATAATCCTCATGTGAAATCATTTTGGAACTCATCTTTGGGAATGGGCGTCAAATCCATTTTATGCACTGTAAAAGAAATAGAATTGTTCTTTATTGTGACCCTGAATTTTTGGCCCCAAATAATATTTACTTAGCTTGTTCATCCACCTTATTTTTCAGACTTGACTCCAAATGACTTTTATATGTAACTGTAAATGTTCAATCAGAAAAGCAGAGGCACTATGAGTGATACAGAACAAGGGATTTATTTTATGGATTAGACTTTACACAGTTGTGGGAGCTGGTGAAGATGCATGTTGACACTGCATCTGGAATGGGTCTGAGGTCTCTTTATATCATCAGCTGGGAATAAAATATAATATGAAGAGTGGGAGAAAGAAGACAAACAGGCCTCCACATGGGTCTGTCACTACCACCATCACTGATTATGAGCATGACCCACAGAAGAAGCTTTGCCCCAGAGCTGCACCTGTGTCAGGTATCTGACCCTGGAGTCAGAGAAGCTGGAGTAGGCAATGCAGTGGCAGCTCCTCTGAGCCTTGCTGCAGCACCAGGCCCACAAGGGGAGGCCCCTGGATCAACAACAGTGTGTGCAAGCTGCAGTGACACCTTATACCCTACACCAACCTGCAAATTCTCTCACGACCAACCCTAAGCCAGCTGTGTACATGGAAGGGTGTTCTGGGAAATGTAGTTCATCTGACTACGTTGCTGACGCACAATATCAGCACAGTTATAAAACTCAAGCTTGACCCCCCAAGGGATGGTTTGCCACCATTGAAAGCAGTCAAAAGCAAATGCCAGTATATGAGTTCCCCAAAGTGCTAGACACAAGGGCAGAATCTTTGGAATGAGCGGCAAATGCTTCCAAGAAGTTCAGATTGACTTCTTTAAAAAAGGACAAATGTTCACTTGGGTGTGTAACATTTTAATGTCTTTATGGGGGTTGCAGGGAGTGGGGGGAAGACTAGTCATATTATTTTATAACCACTCCTTCTATTTTCATCATTTTCCCCTCTGGCTCTCAAGTTTACAGATCTTTTTGTTTTTGCTGTTGTTGGTTATATTTTACTTCAACTAAGTATTATGGCTGATTCATAAGTTGTTCAAAAGTAATACAAAGGAATGAGTAAATCCTGGGAAAGTATCCCAGAGCTGGCTAATAACTTCTCCCTTCCCAAGGTGGGTATTCTTGCTACTTTCTCTTATCATGATATACTACCTAACTGTAGAGTTTAGAATCCATTTTTTCTCTCGAATTTTGGTCCTCTGGCATTTCACCACTTCCATGACATCTGTGCAAGTCCTTTCTTGTTATATGGCCCATATCAGCTTCTGTGTTTTAGGTCTTTCTAAAGGCTTTCTCCTTTAACACTGACAATGTGATACGGATGATCTTATTCTTGTCACCCTAGGCAAACCCAGAAGCCAGCAAAAATGGTCTATGGGTATAAAAAACCTAAATAACAAATGGTGTGGTTAATAAATTACATTTCTGTCAGCCTGATCTCAGTTTCCTTTTTTATTTCTTAAACAAAGCCTAGAGGCTTATGATCCCTAGTGTATCCACCGCCCTGACATTGCTTCTAAGTTTTAAAAACCGTGTTAAATACACAAACACAAAATTTACTATCCTCACTATTTTTGGGTGTACAGTTCAGTAGCGTTAAGTACATTTACAGTGGTGTGCAATCAATATCCAGAACTCTTTTCATCTTGCAAAACTGAAACTCTGTACCCATTAAACAACTCACTTGCCCCTCTTTCTAGCCTCTAGCAATGATCATTCTTTCTGTCTCTTTGGATTTGGCAACTCTAAGTACCTCATATAAGTGGAATCCTAGAGTATTTGTCTTCCTGTGACTGATTTATTTCACTTAGTATAATGTCCTTAAAGTTTATGCATGTTGTAGCATGTGTTAGAATTTCCTTCCTTTTTAATAATAATACTGAATACTGAATAATACTCCATTGCATATATATACAACATTTTGTTTATCCATTCATCCATCAATGGACAATTGAGTTGCTTCCACCTTTTTGCTATTGTGAATAATGCTGCTATGAACATGGGTGTACAAATATTTCTTTGAGACCTTGCTTTCAATTTTGGGGGGTATATACCTAGAAGTGTAACTGTTGGATCATATGGTAATTTTATTTTTAATTTCTTGAGGAACTTCCATACTGCTTTCCATAGCAGTTGCACTATTTTACATTCTCACCAACAGTGCACAAGGGTTCCAATTTCTTCACAACCTCACCAACACTTGTTATTTTCTGTGTTCTTTTTTTTTTTTTAATAGTAACCATCCTAGTGGGTGTGAGGTGATATCTCGTTACGGTTTTGATTTGCATTTCCTTAATAATTAATGATGTCGAATGTCTTTTCATGCTTGCTGTCCATTTGTATATCTTCCTTAGAGAAATGTCAATAGCTCATTTCTTTTTATCACTGGATAATATTCCATTGTATTGATGTACTACATACAGTTTATTTATCCATTCATATATTAAAGGACATCTTGCTTTCAAGTTTTGGCTATTATGAATAATGCCTCCATAACAATTGTGTGCAAGTTTTGCATGGACATAAGTTTTCAACTCATTTTGGTAAATTTCAAGGAGCATGACTGCTGAATCATATGGTGAGAGTATATTTAGTTTTACCCTATCTTCCAAAGTGCCTGTACCATTTTGCATTCCTACCAGCAATGAATGAGAGTTCTTGTGGCTCTACATTCTTGTCAGCGTTTGATGTCAAAGAATAGAAGAGGGAGTAGATAGAAGACAAGATTATACCCACCCCTTCCTCTGGAGCTCCCACTGCTGCACTGAGATATGTGTTTCTATGTCTCTCTTGAGGCCAATCTACTTATTCATCTTTGTATAGTAAGAAGTATAGGGTCTGGCAGAGAGTAGGTGCTCACTATTTGTGGAATAAATAAGTAAAACAGTCCCAAGTGATATTACCAGTTTCTGGAGAAATCTCTGTGGCAGTGATTCTTAACCTTGTCTGCACATTGGAACCACTAGGGAAACCGCAGGAAAATGCAGAAGCCTAGGTCTCACTCTCAGAATTTCTAATTTGGATGTTCTTGGGTAAGGCCTGGACATGAGGATTTTTTAAATACTGCCAGGTGACGGTAATACAGGTATCCCCCAATTTTTGAAAGTTCCCTTTCCACCACATCACTTTTACAAAAGACTATGTTAGTACCTGTTTTTGCTAAAAACAACAACAAAAATCCAGGGAGGATTTTCGCTTTTACAGAAAATGGTGAAAAGCTAAAATAATGTCAAGCATTTGTTTTGCAGGGAGCAGTTAAAGAGGCAGAGTTTCACCCCAAGCAGTGAGAGTGGCACAATCAAGCCCCCTCTCCGAGAACCGTACTCAGCATCTCAGCATCAAGCTGCCAGAGCTCTGAACTGTGTCTGTGAGTATCTGTGCGTTATCTTGATTTATTTAGTGCATCCGCAAGCAAGATGCATCCTAAGGTAACTGCTTTTTTGATTTACACCATCTTGGCTTCAAATGGTTTCATAGGAACGTTCTACTTCCCGAAAGCAGGGGAAACCTGCTTTCCAATATACAGTCCAGACTAAGAACCACTCGAGGGAGCATAGGAATCACTTGGAGGGCTTGTTAAAACACAGATTGCTGGGCTTCACCCCCGGAGTGTCTGATTCAGGAGGTTTGGGGCCCAGGAATTTGCATTTTTAACCAGCTCCCAGGTGATGCTGATGTTGCTGGCCCAGAATAGAATAGACTACAGAGAGATATCTCATTCAGCTGTGAACAACCCACTCTTCCTTTCTCTTATTAACTTCATAATTGGTCCCAGGGATGGACTTATGAGTAGTGTACTCTTACTAGATATTTTAAATATTTTAATATATACCCTTATACTTCCCCCAAAAGAATTTGCAGTGGTAGTATGATTTGAAGAGAAATCGAAAAAGTTCTCTGGTAATTACTAATTCATTTTTTTGGCAATTAAACGCTTATCAAGGCCTTTATCACAAATATTACATATAATGCAGATTTCCTCCTTGGAGGAAATAGAACCCTGGGCTCAGCGGGGAGAAAGAAGATACTGAAGGCAGACTAGGATGGGGACATGCAAAAGTACTGACTTAATATCCACCGGGAACTGCCTGGGTTTTGACCCTCGGGGTTTTGATTCCTGACAGCCCAGGAATCCTGTCTTCAGTCACTGGCTGTTCTGTTCCTTATCTCCACTTGTCCCCACCCCAGCACGAATCATACCCTAACCTCCCAGACTGCCTAAGTACTGCAACCTCTTCTGTTCTCCTGTTGAAGTTCCTCTTTGATCAACACTTTTTGCCTCTCTGGGTTTCAGCGGTGTCATCTGTCAAGTGGGGAAAGGAGGATGAGGGAACAACACAAAGAGGCCAACTTGGATATTTGGTCACTGTGATTTCTACACTAATTCCCTAGCTTTGGGGCAGAGTAGCACAAAGGCTGGCAAGCCTCAGCTTCGCTCTGGAATACCCAGCCTCGGAAAGAGAGTGAAGGGAAGTGAGTTGGCTCTTCCTTATTTGCCTTATGGGGTCAACCCGGTGTAGAGAAAAGAGACCTGGACTGAGAATTAGGCGTCCTAGGTATCACCTGAAAACAAACCAACAAACAAAAAAAAACGCACAACCTAAAAGTTGAGTGTTTTATTCTGGGACCTTACAGAGGACTATAGCCTGGGAGACAGCTTCTCAGATAGCTCTGAGGACTGTTCCAAAAAGGTAAGAAAGGAGCCAGCTTATGTAGGAGTTTTGCTGAAAACATGTAGTCAAATATCAAAAGATTGCTGCTAGTCATAAAAAAACAGACTTCTCAAGTTAATGACTTCAGTGCTTTTCTATGTATGGAAAGGTGCAAGAGTCTGGGCTCATTGAAATTATTCCTTTGAAAGGCATCTTAACTATCTAGGGCTAGTATCCTGTTTTTCTCCATCCTGAATTCCCCTCAGGTGCACCGTCAGGGGCGGCTACAGTGGCTGATGGCTTGATGGTGTGGTCCCAGTTCTACTTTCCACCTTCTATGAGATTTGGGGCAGTCATTTCACCTTTATGGGCCTTCTTGTTCCCTCATTTGTTAAATAGAGTTAGCTACGGCATGGGCGTGTTTAGAGGATCAAATGGGAGATTGGAAGTGAAAGCACATGGTGCTTATCAAAGTATATATTTTATATTGGGGCCCAGGAGCCCACTGTCCTTCCAGAATATTGTAACTGAGAAGGGGCACCACAGTACTTGTATCTTCACCCCATTCTATAAACATCATCAAACACGGTAGAACATACCCAAATAAACCAGAATGCATTTGTGTTCATAAAGAAAGATATGGCAGAAGCTCAGTTGGAAATCCAATCCAGGTTGGTTCCAGAAACACACATTTTATACCAAATTTTGCATCTGTGATTTCCCTACTCCTCATACACATCCCACCTTTCAGCTCAGTCCCTGGGCTATATTCTTTTTCTCTAGCTCATAATCCCCAAACTCAAGGGAAAATATCCTTGCTGGGCTCTGACTCTCAAAAGGAAGAGAGATTGCCAGTGGCTTAGAAAGGACAATGCTGCTAGCCCCTGAACAGACCCCGGCACCTTCTAAAGGAGAAATCTCTTGTAAGCTGTGCTGTTCCATGAGCAGTGGGCCTTGGCCAAACCAGAACTGAGGAACTCTCCTCCCTTCATTGAACATTTAGAACGGTATTTTAGGTTGTTTTGTTGGTTTTATAATAAGTATGCATGACTTTAGTAAGCAGAGGAACCAAGGATTTTTATTTAACTATAAAAATACTTTATTATTGGTAGAACATTGGTCAGAATTGTTACTGTATTCTGTTTTTGTTGATTGTTGTTTTGAAGTATACCTATATAATAGGGACGATATTTTGAGAGTACTAAACCAATGTTATTTTCATCCTCTGTAACTCATAGATCCTAGAGTTACTGAGGCTCCCATATCAACCCAGACCAGAATAGAGAAGATACTCCTTTAGCTGTTATCCATGAGGCCTGGTGTCCCACAGGATAGGAGGCTATGGTGAGGATTGTTCATTCTGAAGATGGACATGTGTGGAAAAGGAGAGACAGTAGATCCAGAGGGAGATAGAGATGGTCAAATGCCAATGCCGGGGTTCTAGGCCCTCCTTCCTGGCTGAACCTCAAGGTGAGGAGACTGTAGAGACATCTGGCTGGCCATCGGGGAGCCCAGGTTAATTGGCTTTGGTGACTCCATCCTCAGGGCATGATCTGGAGAGGCTGCAGGCCTCTAGGAGCCCAGACTTTAGCTTCTCTATATCCAACCTGGAAAGAATGATGGTGTGGTCTCAGAGAAGGCAGGAGAGCAGAGGCAGTTCTCTATAGCCTGTGTGTGGCATACAGAGTATCTAGGAATTCCCAACTGCCTTAGTAAGGTAACACAAAGGGGCTTAGGCCTGATGGAATAGCCAATCTGGAGTAAGGATGAAAAAAACGCCAGTATGTAGATGCTTTTTTAAATCAGAAGGAATGTGTCTGAGAACTCAGGCTCCAGGTATGTGTGCCAGTGAGAAACAAAAGATTGGATGAGGCCAGTCCAGAGGCCAGGCTAGGAAGCAGGAAACATGTGGATCTGAGTCCTCCTCTCTCCTGGTGCTGTGAGGTCATATAATCTCCCACTTACCCCAAATGTCTTTTAAAAAGGAGTGGGAGAGGAAATGGAGAGAACTGAGCATTTTTGCAAACTCTGGATCATTCAAAAGAGATTATTTAAATGGAACAAATGGAGATACGGATGATTTGAAACTTTTCCATCTCTCACTACTCATGGGCTGGGAATTTGAGGGGGAAATTAGATCAGTTATGGAAAGATAAAGAAGTTTTATTTCCTTTGTACAACTTAGTAGTGCAATGTGTAAAACTCCAGTGCTGCTCCACATATGTTCTGTTAGTTAGATGATATCGTTTACCCCTTGGTTTTGCGTGCTTTCTTGATTTGCACAATATTTAGTCCTAGAGTCCTTGAAAAACAATCTACACACACGTAGTAACATCATAGCCCAGTTACTGCCGTGACCACAGCCCTGATTCTGAGTCACCAGACTCCACACCTTGTCTGAGGTCACCCTGGGTTCTAAAGGCACCTGGAACACCTCTGTGAGCAATCATTAAAATATTTTGCCTACTTTCATCATCCCAGCTTTATATCCTTCTAGAAGAAATGCCCAAGAATTGTGTTATAGTCCCCAATTTTAAAAAGTAGTTTTCAGAGTGTTTTATTTGTGTTATGTCATATTGTCCCAACAACTCTGTGAGTCAGATGGAAGAAATGGTAGTAGTTCCATTTTACAGTAAAAAAATCAATTCCCAGAAGCTTAAGTGTTATCAGTCAGGGCCCAGTCATGAAAACAGAAAGCATATTAGGTCCTTCAAGAGAGAGAATTCATTATAGGGGATTGGTTGCAGGCATTTGTGTACTCAAACTGTTCACACCAGCTTGTGAAATTCAGCGATGCCATCTTGATAGTTGAAAATTATACATGGTGAATGATCTATATTACAAAAATCGTATATATTACAAATCAGGTTTCTTTTTGTTTTTGTTTTCCTGGAGAGCTGGTTATTAAATATTTACCAGCACGTCACTGGTTATAGGTATTGGAGGACTGGGAAAAAAGGGAACATTGATGTAACAGAGATAGTAACTGGAGAAAGCAGTTACCATCTCAGGACCAGAAAACGAAGGAAAGAGGTTGGGTTACGAAAACCTAGGAGGTCAGAGGAGGGCCCCCCAGAGCCTGGGCTCAGACTGCAGAGGGGTGGCTGCCCCCTGATGCTGATACACCTGAGGGGCACAATGATACTGCATAGGGGTGCTGAAGGAGCATGGAGGCCACAACCTACCACTGATGCTGGGGTGAATCTGATAGGGGTAGCAAGACAGCAGAAAGGAGTGTGTCCTTCCTCCTCCTCCTGCCTTGAGTCTCCCTCAAGTGCCCCTATTGGCAGAGCTTAACAGAGAGCAGCGGCAAAGGAGAAATGTGGTTTGCAGAATCCCCAGCCGCAGTGTTTAAAGCCACATACAGAAGATGGGTGGGGGTGAGAGACAATAGCTTAAAAACTAGCACATTAAGGGACTTGCCAAAGGTCACATAGTAAGTGTCATCTGCCTTGTTCCCTTGATATTTCAGGGCCTAGGCAAGTCCCTGGTATATAATATGCACTCAGTAAACAATTGTGGAAGGAAGGAAAGAAGGCAGGCCAGAATGGCCCAGCACACAAAGGTGAGAAGAGTCCAAAATATCCTTGGTCTCCACTCCCCCACCCCCAGTGTAAGCACAATCACAGCATGGAGTATGTCTTTATACTTGACCCGGTTGTCTCCCAGTGCTGCTGTGGGAGCTGCCTAAGGAGGTACTACAGCCTGGTGCTTTGGAGAAATGATATGGCTTCAAATCCCAGACCAACTATTTAAGAGTTGTGTGGCTTTGGGCAAATTACTCAGCATCTCTAAGCCTTGGTTTCCTCCTCTATAAAATGGAGAGAATAATAGCGTGTAAGGCTTAAACAAGGTAACAATTGTTTGTGGCACATGTTCAATCAGCGCTCACTGTTACTCCCACCCTACGCCCCAGAAGGGTGATCAGATAAATGGCCAACTGAGGCCAGGCTGGGGCCAGTGATCCCGTCGTTGTTCTGGGCTTCCCCTCCCTGCTCCCCAGTGCTGGCCAAGACCCGGGCTGGAGGAGCAGGGATCTGCCCAGGGCTGCTACAGTCAGGCCAAGGGTTGCAAGATGGAGGCCAGGCTGGCCAGACCCAGGCTCGGCAGCCCCGGAGGCTCCCATACACGGCGCTGGGAACCTCACTGCGACTTGGAGATGGGAATCTGTGTGTTTCCTAACAGCTCTATGTTTCAAAGCAAGTTTACTCCTGACAGAGACAAACGCGGGTGTGGCGGTTCCTTGCATTCAAAACGAAACAGAAGAAAACAAAGAGAACCCCCGCCCCCAAGCCCCGGAAGGCCTGCAGACCTTTTCCCAGGCAAAATGTGCAGCGAAAAGAGGAGGGAGCGCCTTTATGGCTGCTGCCCAGATTTAAAGCCTAGGAGCGCAGCCCTCTCGGGGGCTCAACTACGGGGTCCCGCGCCTCAAAGGCACCGCGGCCCCAAAGGCGGGGCGGGTGAGGCTTGTCCCGCTCAACGCCGGTCCGAGCCGCTCTCCCAACCGGGTCCTGGGCCGCGAAGGGCGGGAGCACCGCCGGGCTGAACGAGCCCTGCCCCGGGAAGCACCCGCTCCCCCTGCCGGAATCCCGGGAATGTCGCCGGTACGGGAAGCATCTGGACGGCCTCTAGGCAGAGGGAGGGGTCAAACCTGGAATTTCTCGGGTGCTTTTGCACAAATTCCCCTCAGGCTTTTCAGCCCCGTGAAGTTGAAGCCCACGAGTGTGAGAAGGAAGTCGCCTGCTTCTTCTCGGGGCCGACTTTGTCGCGGCAAAGGCTCCCAATCCCCGCCCTACAAGCACCCAAACGCTTGGACACCCTTCCCGGCTCGAAAGATCCCTTCTTTGTGTCTGAGAGAGGAAAGCCTTCCCCGCCCGGAAACCCACAGGGCCAGCCCGGGCAGGTGTTTCCAGCTGGATTGTCGCCATCTTGTGGCAGGATTGGGTGGCCACACTGGCGCATCGGCCAGACCATCCTGTCTACGACTTTTTAAGGTCCCAGAAGTACCTTTCCTTCTTTCCCCCAACCAGCTAGGAATAGAAGAATTTAAATCATGTTCCCTGGGCACAGGAGTTGAACTATGAGGCGTCTGTCCCCTCCTCGCTCAACTGCACGGTGTCTTCCTAAAGGCAGCCAAGCGTTAGCTGGAGGGACCAGCCTTACTGAGGGGCTCCGCCTCCTCAGGCACAAGAACCCACCTGAACGAGGTGCCCATCCCCCACCAATTTCCCACGATACAAACTAATGATTAAGAAGGCAGAGTCCTGTTCCTACTGCTTAGTAATGTTATTCTGCTTGATGAGTATTATTAAAGGACCGCTGTTATTAAAGACTCCCTGTTATTATTGTTATTATTATTATTTAGCACGTAAAATGTATTCTGTAGTTTCAAAACACTCCGGCTGTTATCTCCTTGGGCTTTCCAAACACTTCAGAGAGGCAGGCAGGTGACAACTTCATTTTATATAATAGGGAAACTGAGACACTGTAATTAGTAACAAGTTCATGGATTGATGAGTCAACAGTAGTCGTTTCTTCCTGGATGATTTCTGTCTTAACTCTGAAGTGTCATAGATGCCAGTAGATGATAAATAGACACCCCAACTTGGGAGACTAGTTTCTCTCACCCACTTTTATGACCCATTGTAAATACATTAGAAACCCAGTCCCAGAAGTTTTAAAACTTATGAGTCATATGTTCATTGCATTGAACATATGGGTGATCTTAATTGCATTTTATTTTATTTTTACAAGTCAAACACAACCCATTAAAGTAAAAAAGCAAGGATGTTACAATCAGTAGACCAGATGTACCTTGATCTGGAGGATAAATTGGTTTTCAAGCCATTCATTCATTATGAAAATACCCCATTCATTAGACATAACAAGCATAAAAAAGACCAATAAAAAACTGACCATCTTATTTTAAAGTCTATTATCTTCTTAGAGACAAGAAAAACTCTTTTCTGCTTTCAGACTTTCTTCTTTTCAAAAAAGTTTTCAGTCTTATGAGTAGGTGCACTCATATTACCAGAGGGCCTTAAGTTTCTTCAATAACTTTTTTCTTTCCAAAAGCAACAACAAAATTAATTGCTTTGCTCTGCTCATAGAAAGTGGTCATATAATGCACTCCCCTTCTCCCTCTTCATCCCTCCTCCCCCCCAAAAGAAATATATCCTGTCATTCTGGAAGTCTCCAGTGGAAAGCCTTGGGCTTGAATTTGAAGCTGGGTCAGGGATGAAGCAAAGGAGGGTTTGAGAGGCTTGTCCTATCCCCAGTTGCTGAGTTAGCTTAGCCCCCAGCAAAGCTATAAAGTTGAGGAAGTTTGTCCTTGGAGGCTTCTCATCCAACCTTTAGTGTTCTGTTTTTACACAGTTCTCACCCAAAATAATAAATTTCTAAATGTACATGTTTAAAGAAGTTAAAGGAGTTGTTTTCTGGTTTGGGGGGGAGTCAGGCTAGACTTCTTAACCTTCCCTTACATTCATTCAACTCATTCATTCACTCAGAAGGGATGTATTTATAAATTGCATTAATAAATAGCTACTCTTGATGGGCCTATGATAAGCAAGGCACTCAAATTCATTATTCTTATGCAGCAGTCCTTTAAAGGAGATTCTCATTATCCCCACTTTACAGGTGAGAAAACTAAAGTTTAAAAGAAAAATCTCAAAAAACCTGCTTATAGTCACACAGCTAGAGGGACAGCTGGGATAGGAACATAAAGTTGCAACTTCTGTGCACTCAGAAATATGAAGCTCCCTTCACCCTCTGGATTCCTTCAGGTAGGAAAACAAGACTCAGGAGTGTGATGGGTAAAGAGGAAATGAATTGAAAAATAATAGAGTGACAAAACATTCCTGGCCAGCCTCATCCTTTTGTCTCTGTCTTAGGCCAGCTGCACACGGTGGAATAGGGTGATGGGTTGATGGAGAAGCACATGACTCTCCAAACTTTTTCAGACTCCTTCAACTTCCAGCCAATGGGGAAGAGGGTTCTCCAAGGAAATCCCCCCAGCCTTCACCGGGTATGAAGAAGGTCCAAAGCCCTAGGCAGTCCTAGTTAGAAAACAAATATGTAGGTGTTTACTAATGTGGCAAATGGGAATTTTTCCAGGCAGTACAGTATACACTGAATAAGGAAAGGGTAACATAACAATGGGGGAGGTGATTTCCACTTAATTGTGAGATTTAAGAAATTGATAGGAAATTGACAGGCATTGTGGAACAGTGTTTGAGAGCACTTCTCTGGAACCAGACTGACTGTATTGAAATCCCAGCTCCATCACTTATTAGCTGTATGACCTTGGGCCAGTAATTTGGCCTATCTGTGCCTCAGTTTCTTCATCTGTAAAATAGGAGTGATTATAGTACCTGCCTCATAAGGTTGATGTGAAGATTATATGAGTTAATATATGTGCTTAGAGCAGTGTCTGGTCCATGGTAAATGCAATGCAAATATTTGTATTTATTATCATTATGGTGGAGAGAAACTTTTCAGTCAAACTTATCTGGGCTCCTATCCCTGCTAGGTAGTCCTGGATAAGTTACCCAACCTCATTGAGCTTCAGTGTTCTCATCTATAAAATAGGGTAATAACACCTATGTAGGCAGGGGCATTGTAAGGAGTGAGATAACATGCATGAAAATACCACAGTATTGGTCACATAGTAGTAGCTCAATAAATTCCCCTTTCCTTCCTTTCTTTAATTTAATATTAATGAACTTTTTGGGGTGTGTTTAGTGGTAGCAAAATAATAGTAAAAATGAAAATATATGTAAACTATAAATATATCTCATAATTAAACTATATAAATTAAGGTATCTTTTATGTTAAAAAGAGAACCCTGGGGACTTCCCTGGTGGTCCAGTGGTTGAGAATCCATCTTGCAGTGCAGGGGATGCTGGTTCCATCCCTGGTTGGGGAACTAAGATCCCACGTGCCACGGGACAGCTAAGCCCGTGGGCCACAACTACTGAGCCCACGCACTCTGGAGCCCACGGGAAGCCCGATCACCACAGCTAGAGAGAAGCCCTCGCGCTGCAATGAAGGATCCCACGTGCCCCAACTAAAACCCAAAGCAGCCAATAAATAAATAAAGCTTAAAAAGAAGAAAGAGAACTCTGTGGCTGTAGGGATGTCATAGCACCCAGACATAAAATGGCAGCCAAGCAGGCCTGTTCCTTGGGAAAACTGTGGGGCATGTCAACAGCAAGCCTATCCCCCTCTTTCTGTGCAGTGTTTTGGTGGGGTTCAACCCTGCCTTCCTCTTCAGACTTGGAGGCAGGATCTTTGGGAGGAGCAGGGGATGGGATGAGGAAAGTGACTTGGAATGACTCACCCAGGGGTCACCATGCTCACCATTGCTTCAGCCCCTTTCCTTTTTCCTTGAAGTCGAGGTCTGAGGGACTGCAGCAGGGCTGAGGTGGAGGGAGAGGCTCAGGGTGGGCTTCTGGCACTCTACGACACCCTGGACCAGGTAGGGGTCCAGAGCACCCTTGCTCCTTGCTCCTCAAAGGGTGGCATCAGGAACATCCAGGGTCCTGTTAGAAATGCAGAATCTCAGGTCCCACTCAAGACCTACTGAATCAGAATATTGTTTTAACAAGATTCTCGGGAGCTTTAGATGCACATCACAGTTTGGGAAGCACTGAGGTAGAGCCCATGAAGCCCACAGTAGCCACTTGGTCTGTATGGATGCTGGGATTGGGGCATCTGCTTTAAAGTGTGTGTCTCCTCTTTGTTTCCTCTTCCCTTGAACCCACACTGTGTGCCTTATAAATGGAGAAGACAGTGGCTTACTATGGTGAGAGTGGCCACTTTAATTGATCATAACTCGCAAGATGCACAGAACTGGGAGGTGGCCCAGATGACAATTGAAAACTCACTTTGGTAGCAGGCAGGGTTGTGAAGGCAACAATCAGTCAGGCCGTATCTATGGAGCACCTATATGTATCAGGTGCCTACTTGTGTGCAAGCACTGTGGATGACACAAAGAGATAGCATGGTATGTTGGAAAGCACTGATCTGGGAGTCATCAGGAGATCTGGGCTCTGGTCCAAAATACATTTTTAAGTAGCTGGGCAATTCCCCTCACCCCTCAACATCTTCCTTTCCCGTCTGAAAAACGTGTGGGTCAGATTAGAGAATACTAAATTCCCATCCAAATCTAAAGAGATGTGATTCTAGTAGCCCTAGCCTCAAAACCTTAGTCTAATTGAATAGACAAAATGATTTTAAATGATTACACATGAAACAGAGGGCAACCCAGGACAGGATGTGATTAAGGGCCGACTTGTGCGGAACTGGCAGACTAGGGATCAAGGACTCCTGGAAGTGGTGTGTAAAGGGCAGTGTCTGGAACCTCCCTAAACTCCTCCTCCCCAGCTAAACTCGCTCCCAGAGCCAATAGTGGGCTGAGGGGAGGGAGCCCGGGCTGGACTTCCATACGTAGCCACTAGGTGGCGCTGTCCTGATGTGAAATCTATGGCTGGCAGCGACGCTTCAAGGGAAAACCTCTGCTGCCCCTCTGGCTAAAGGGACAATACTGGCTTCCAGACCTTAGAAACACGGGTTTCTAAGATGCTGAGGAACTCAGAGCACAGGGTCATCTTGTGTCTAAGCAGGAATCAGTTCAGTGCATACATTCCGCCCTGCTCAGCTGACGTGAAGGAAGCGACCAGCAAGAATGTCAGCAGAGAGCACACAAAAGGGCCCACCTTCTTACACACACACCCCTTTTTGGCCATCGAGGTGTAGGGAACCCCCCTTCCCACACTAGGTCTCTACCCCCACTTTCTTGTCCTGATTCTCACTTGCCCTACAAATAGCAGGGAATTTGAGCCTGAGTCAGAAGCCCTCCCTCCACATGCCCACCTACAGGAGAGCTTCGTTCTCCCATGGAGAGGGAGAGGCTCCAATCCGGTCACTTTGTCCTGAGGTGAGCAGTGTCCACTCCAGAGCTACCAGGACTCTTCAACATTCTCTCCATTTCATTTCCCTGCAAAAGGGGGTGTGTGGAAGGCAACCGTAGCATGTATGAAGGCTCTCCTATGTGCCAAACTCTGGGCTAGGTGCTTTGCGTGTATTGCTCCGGAGTCTACTTCCTCTGCCCTGGTTCCCACTCCCCACTCCCACTCTGCCCTTGAAAAACAACGCAAACAAACTGAAACCTTGTGAACTCTCAGCAATTACTCTGAAGCTAGGCGAAAGTGCACAGAACTTGCAGCCCTCACACCTTGGTCATTTTCAATTCCCTTTCTTGACAGCCATGTGACAGTGTGATGTCATTTAACCTTTCTGAGCCTCAATTTTCACATCTGTAAAATGAAGTAGAAGCTATATAGAAAACAATTTTTTTATTTTAAAATTTCTTATTGTAGTAACTTTTTACTGAGGTGTAATTGACATCCTGCAAAGTGCATGTCAGTGCACAGTCCATTGAATTTTCAGGCCAAACATCCAAATACTGAGACTGAGAACCAAATACTGCCAGTATCACAGAGACTCTAATGCCCTCCGCGAGTCAATAACCTCCCTTACTCCCATCAGGGTGCATATCAGCCCAAATTGTAAGAGCACAAATTTGTTTTTGCCTAATTTTATACTTAATATAAATGGAATCATACAATATGTACTCTTTCATCTCTGGCTTCTGTCATTAAACATCATGTTTTTACATGCAGCAATAATGGTTTGTTTATTCTATATGCTGTAACGAATTCCACTGTGTGACTATACAACAATTTATCCATTCTATATTTGTTGGTCATTTGGGTCATTTTTGGTGGGGGGGGGCAAAGTGGTGAGGCATTATGAATAGTGTTTCTCTGAACTTCCTAGTATCTTTTTCCTAATATTTTTTATTGTGATAAAATACGTATAACATAAATATTACTATCTTAACCATTTTTCAAAATTAAGATATGATTGACGTATAAACATTATACTAGTTTCAGATGTACAACATGATTCAATATTTGTATTTATTGCAAAATGATCACCACAATAAGTCTAGTTAACATCCATCATCTTGACCATTTTTTAGCATGTATTTCAGTAGTATTAAACACATAATTTTGTGCAACCATCACCACCATCCATCTCTATAACTTTTTCCATCTTATAAAACTGAAATTCTGTACTCAGTAAATACAAATTCCCCATTCCCCCTCCTCCCAGCCCCTGGCAACCACCATTCTATTTTCTGTCTCTGTGATTTTGATTACTCTAAGTACCTCATATAAGTGGTCTACTATATATCTTTTGGTGAACATTTATACTCATTTCTGTTTGACACAAGACTCTAACTTCTTTTTTTTTTCTTTTTGGCTGTGCCTTGTGGCATGTGGGATCTTAGTTCCCCGACCAGGGATCGAACCCATGCCCCCTGCAGTGGAAGCACGGAGCCCTAACCACTAAACCACCAGGGAATTCCCTCTAATTTCTAATATTTCCCTTTTTGTGCCACTTTCTTACTTTTTTTTTTTTTTTTTTTTTTTTTTGCGGTACGTGGGCCTCTCACTGCTGTGGCCTCTCCCGTTGCAGAGCACAGGCTCCGGACGCACAGGCTCAGCGGCCATGGCTCACGGGCCTAGCCTCTCCGCGGCATGTGGGATCTTTCCGGACCGGGGCACGACCCCATGTCCCCTGCATCGGCAGGCGGACTCTCAACCACTGTGCCACCAGGGAAGCCCTGTGCCACGTTCAGGTAAATTTGAATTTGCACAGGTTAAAGCATCTGGATTTTGGTGACAAGCACATCCTTTCCTGGTAGTCTGGCTATGAAGGAATTTGAGAAGACTGGGACTGAGAGAATTTCGCTAGCTCCTAAATGTACTTCCTTTAACAGGTGTGTAGCTGCATTTCAGTCCTGCACAAACTATCATAGCCCATTTCATGTGTTTTAATCCTGTTTCCAAAATTAGATTTTCAGATCATTGGACAAAAAGGACTATATCTTTCCCTTGTCTTATACCTCCCACAGAGCTGACCAGAGGTTGGGACAAAATGGATGGGTATTCAACTGATTATTTTCATATTAAACCCATTAGGTTGGCCCACACTAGAATAGATTAGACTAGAGCAGCCAGTGGAGGAAGAATTGCCACAATAGGAGCTCCGAGTTATTCTGGAGTGGGAAAGGGCCCTAAAAAAGAGCAAAAGTCTCTTTTCTGTAAGTCTTGGCAAAAGTCTCACTTGTGTTTCATTGGCTCTGATTTGGTCACATGCAGTCCCTGAAGAAAAATTAATCCAGTCATGGTCTTGCAATACATATATGCCAGATTTTTAAAAACTATATGTATATATGCTTTTCATTAACTTTTGAGATCATGAAATAAAGAAAACACGTAAAACACATAGATGCAATATAGTGAATAATTAGTGAACAATTATGTAATCACTATGCAGATCCAGAGAGGAAACATCACTGGCATCCCCAAAGCCCTTATGCCATGTGTCTCTTCCTGATCACAACTCCCTCCCTCTTTCCCTCCAGAGATAATTATTATCCTGACTTTTATAGTAATTTTTTCCTTGTCTTTATAGTTCTGTCAAATACGCATCTTTTAAAAATATATATAGTTTAGTTCTGACTGTTTTGAATTTTATATAAATACCAGTATTCTTTTCTGTCTTGTTTTTTTACTCAGTATTGTTTTGTGATCAAACCATGCTATTTCATGTAGCTATAGTTCATTCATTTTCATTGCCGTATAGTATTTCAATCTGCAAATGTGTCACAATTTATTTATTTATTCAATTGCTGTTGGATATTTTAGGTTGATTCCAGTTTAGGCTGATTTTGAATAATGTTGCCAGTACAGCCATTCCCATACACATTTCCTGATATACATGTTTAAACATTTCTCTAGCATATACATTTAGAAGTGAAATGGCTGGTTCATAATATATGCATATCTTCAACTTTACTATACTCTACCAAAGTGCTTTTAAAGTTGTACCAATTTACACTCCCATAAGCAATATACAAAAGTTCCCATTACTTCAAATCCTTGCAAATACTTTATATTGTCAGACCTCTTAATTTTTGCCAAGCTGATGCTTCTGTGGTAGATTTCCGTTGTGATTTTAATTTTTATCTCCTTGTTTATTGATGGAATGACTTCTTTTTAATATATTTATTAACTATTTGTACTTCCACTTTTGAGACATGCCAAAGTCCTTTCCTCTTTTTATTATCCTTTTTTTTTTTTTTTTGCTTCACCACACAGCTTATGGGATCTTAGTTCCTCGACCAGGGTTTGAACCTGGGGCCTGGCAGTGAAAGCGCCAAGTCCTAACCACTGGACCACCAGGGAACTCCCTATAGTCCATTTCTTATTGATCTTTTGAATAAGTTCCTTATATATTCTGGATCCAGGTCCCTTGTCAGTAGAACATGTTGGGAATATCTTCTCCTATTCTATGACTTACGGTTTCTCTTTCTTTTTAGTATCTTCCAGTAAACAGAAAGTTTCTAATTTTAATGTAGTCAAATATTTCTGTCTTTTCTTACATGGTTGATGCTTTTGTTTCACCTTGTGGTAGGTCTGTGATTCAACTAAAGTTCATTTTTTTGTATGGTCTGTGTTAAGGGTTGAATATGTGGTTTCCTAATTTCAGAAAGTGCTGACAGATTGCTTATCAGAATAACTCTACTCATTTCAATCATACCATCAGTGCAAGAGAGTTCTTGTCTCCCCACACTGTCTTCAACATTTGCTATTATCTACCTTTCTATTTTTTGCCATTCTGACCAACAAGAGGTATCTTGTTTTAATGTAAATTTCTACCATCAATAATGAGTTTGAGTCACCATTGATTTTTGTGATGCTATCCAATGAAACTATTAAGAAATCTATTTTTATTCTATATCTTGTTTCTTTTATGTCACCTAATTTTCTCAGAGCTTTTCTGTCTTCTCTTTATCTATGATGCTGAAATTTCAAAATGATGTATCTTCTTCCATTTAAAGGGTACTTGGTTTTGAACTCTTATTCACAACTTGGACATTCCAGATTGATCCTCCAAGTTTCTTTCATCTTATTTACTACTTTTTTTTTTATAGCCTACTCTATTTTGGGGGGAGATATCAATGATCTCAGCTTCCTAAAACTTTACCTGTTCTCTGCTTATTTCTATTTTGTAACATGCCATCACAACCTTTTTTATTTTAATTTTTTTAAAAGCATTACTTTAAAAAAAAGTAACTAATTTATTTATATTTGGCTGCTTCTGGTCTTTGTTGCGTGGGCTTTCTCTAGCTGTGGCGAGCGGGGGCTATTCTTTGTCGCGGTGTGCAGGCTTCTCATTGTGGTGGCTTCTCTTGTTGTGGAACATGGGCTCTAGTGCACGGGCTTCAGTAGTTGTAGCTCACAGGCTCTAGAGCACAGGCTCAGTAGTTATGGCACACTGGCTTAGTTGCTCTGTGGCATGTGGGATCTTCCTGGACCAGCGATCGAACTCGTGTCCCCTGCATTGGCAGGTGGATTCTTAACCACTGTGCCACCAGGGAAGACCCACCTTCACAACCTTTTTTAAAAGTGTGAGATTTTCTTATCTCTCTAAGCACATTAATTCAAGTTTATCTTTTTAAAAATTTCTGTTTCCTAAATTTTTTCAGTTAATTTCAAGACCTTTTGTGCAGCAACAGGGATGGACCTAGAGATTATCATACTAAGGGTAGTAAGCCAGATGAAGACAAATATCATATGATATCACTTATATGTGGAATCTAAAAATGTGATACAAGTGAACTTATTTATAAAACAGAAAGAAAGTCACAGGTATAGAAAACAAACTTATGATTACCAAAGGAGAAAGGGGGTGGGGGGAGTGATAAATTAAGAGGCTGGGATTAACATATACACACTACTATATATGAAATAGATAACCAACAAGGACCAACTGTATAGCACAGGGAACTATACTCAATATTTTGTAATAGCCTATAAGGGAAAAGAATCTGAAATGGAATACATATATATAATATATATACACATATATATAATATATATAAAACTGAATCACTGTGCTGTACACCTGAAACCAACATGACATTGTAAATTAACTATACTTTAATTTAAAAAAAGAGTAACAAAAGGTTTTCTTCAAATGTCAGATTATCATTGATTACTTGTTCATACTTAGGATTAAAAAGTAATGAAATTATGACAGCAACTGTATGTAGAAAACTTAATGACTATGGTTTTCCAGTTCAGCATGTAAGAAGCTTGGGAGACACCACTCCATCCTAATAACAAGTAAAAACCTGAACAAACTAAAAAATTAACAACTCTTCTTAAATCCATAAAAGAAGTGAGGTCACAGGGCAAACTGCTGCCCCCCAGATTGGAGAGATCAACAGATGAATATTGAGAATTACAACTTACTGGAGCAGAAACCCATGAGCAGCAGTCTCCACAGGAATCAGTTCTGAGGTAGGGAAACCTGAGCTGTAATTGACAAATTGTTGGACGCTCAGTGTGGACAAGTCTGAGAAATAAAAACTCTAGGGGGAGCCAGTCATAGTGGACCCCCCATACCTGTTTTACCTCCAGGTCCTCAAAGTGAATATTAGAGGAAAAATTCCCTCCTGCTTCCGACAGGAAGGGAGAAAAATGAACCATTTTGAAATATACCAGAGCATTCTGTTTTTCTTAACAAGTTCTACTCTAAGGAGAAACTAATTAACCAGAGACTAACATATTGGGTTTTATTAGAGCCTAACTGACCTGGGGAGAGGGAAATATGCAACCTCATCCCACCTAAGGGGTGGGAGGCACTGAAAAGCACAGGTGAAGTTCCACAACCCAGATACAGGCTCAACAAATTACTGAGACCTAAGTAAGAGACTAAAGAACACTTTCCTTCCCCCCATACCTTACCACCTCATTATTAAAGGCTTATTTACAACAGTTTCTTTTACTCAGCACATTATTTCCAGCTGTCAAAAAAAAATTACAAGACATACTAAAATGCAAAACACATAGTTTGAAGAGACAAAGCATCAGAGCAAGACTCAGACATGGCAGGATGTTGGGATTATTGAACTGGAAATTTAAAACAACTATGATTAATATGCTAAGAGACTAATGGATAAAATAGACAGCATGCAAGAACAAATGGGCAGTGTTAGTAGAGAGATGGGAATCCTAAGAAAGAACCAAAAAGAAATGCCAGATACAAAAAACTATAACAGAAGAATGACTCAAGCTACTCCCTCAACTTGAAAAATATAGACAAAAAATCTACAGATAACATCATACTTACTGGCAAGAAACTGAAAAGAAACTTTCTCACAAATATCAGGAACAAAGCAAGGGCATCCCCTCTCACCCACTCATTTCCAGCATCACACTACAAGTCCTGAGGAATGCAGCAAGGCAAGAAAAGAAAAAGTCTATAGATCGGGAAGGAAGAAATAAAACTGTCTTTGTTTGTAGATGACATGATCACCTATGTAGAAAATCTGAAAGAATCTGCAAAAACATCTGGAACTAATAAGCAATTATAGCAAGATTTTAGGATATAAGATTAACTTACAAAAGTCAATAGCTTTCCTATATACCAGCAATGAACAAGTGAAATTTGAAATTAAAAATGTGATGCCATTTATATTAACACACGTGAAAATGAAATATATTTCGTTAGGTAAAATCTAACAAAATATGTATAAGATCTATATGAGGAAAACTACAGAACTCTGGTGAAAGAAATCAAAGAAGAACTCAATAAATGGAGAGATATTACATATCTGTGGGTTAGAAGATTCAATATTGTCAAGTCATCATTTCTTCCCGTCTTGATCTATAGATTCAATGCAAGCCCAATCGAAACCCCCCAAGTTATTTTGTGGATATTGACAAACATATTCTAAAGTTTATATGTAAATACAAAAGACCCAGAGTGGCCAACACAACATTGAAGTAAAAAAACAAAGTTGGGGCTTCCCTGGTGGCGCAGTGGTTGAGAGTCAGCCTGCCAATGCCGGGGACACAGGTTTGTGCCCCGGTCCAGGAAGATCCCACATGCCACGGAGTGGCTGGGCCCATGAGCCATGGCCACTGAGCCTGTGCGTCCGGAGCCTGTGCTCTGCAACGGGAGAGGCCACAACAGTGAGAGGCCCATGTACCGCAAAAAAAAAAAAGAAAAACAAAGTTGGAAGACTTCCATGGCCCAACTTCAAGACTAAATATAAAGCTACAGTAATCAAGACAGTATGGTATTGATGAAAGAATAGACAAGTTTCTCAATGGAACAAAACAGAGAGCCCAGAAATAGACCCACACAAACATAGTCAATTGATCTTTGACAAAGGCAATACAATGGAGCAAAGGTAGTCCCCTCAATAAATGGTGTAGGAAAAACTGGAAATCCGCACACACACAAAAAATGAATCTAGATGCAGATTTTACACCATTCATAAAAATTAACTCAATATGAATCACAGACCTAAATATAAAACACAAAACTATAAAACTCCTGGAAAATAGCATAGGACCTAGGGTTTGGCAATGACTTTTTGAATACAACTCCAAAAATGTACTCTATGAAAGAAAGAATTGATAGATTTTATCAATTGGTGGCCATGATGGAGCAGGAAGACCCTGAGCACACTTCCTCCCACAAGCACATCAAAATTACAACTACTTACAGAGCAACTATCTATGAGAACAGCCTGAAAACTAGCAGAAAAGATTTTCCACAACTAAAGATATAGTGAAGGAACTACACCAAGATGGGTAGGAGGGGTAGAGATAGGGTGTAGTCAAGACCCACACCTCTGGGTAGGCGATTCACAAATGAGAGAATAATCAAAACTTCAGAGGTTCTCCCCAAGAAGCAAGGGGTCAAAACCCCAGCCCAGGGTTCCTGCACTGGGAAGATGAGCCCCCAGAATGGCTGGCTTTGAAGGCCAGAGGGGGCTGGCATCCATGGAGAGCTATAAGGTTGCAGAAAACAGAAACTCTGCTCTTAAATGGCATGTGCAGGGCTTCCCTGGTGGCGCAGTGGTTGAGAGTCCGCCTGCCGATGCAGGGGACATGGCTTCGTGCCCTGGTCCGGGAAGATCCCACATGCCGCGGAGCGGCTGGGCCTGTGAGCCATGGCCGCTGAGCCTGCGTGTCCGGAGCCTGTGCTCCGCAACGGGAGAGGCCACAACAGTGAGAGGCCCGCGTACTGCAAAAAAAAAAAAAAAAAAAAAAAAATGGCATGTGCAAAATCTCACACACTCCAAGTCCTAGTGCAGAGGCAGTAATTTGAAAGGACCCTGGGTTAGACCCACTTGCTGATCTTGGAAAGCATACCAGAGAGGCAGGAGACAACTGAGACTTCCCTGGGGACATAGATGCTGGCAGCAACCATTTTGGGGAGCTTGTTCTACTTGTACTGGAAAGAGCCATTTTGGAGCCCTCCCTCTAGCCTATTAGTACTGGAGGCTTACTACCCACCAAGAGGCTGACATCAGCCCCAGGGCCTACCAGACCCAGAGTCATCTGCCCTGGGACCCAGCCCCAACTCACCAGTCAGCTGGCAGCCACCACACAAGGCAGGGCCTGGCAGCCAACTGGGCTGGGGGCCAGCCCCACTTACCAGATTGTCCACAGTAGTTGATCCTGCCATAATAGAAGGGCCCATGCAGCCCACATAGAGCATATGCTCATATGGGCACACCCATAGAGCATAGAGCTCTGGTGACCAGAGGAGAATGTGCTGCTGGACCCCATAGGACATCTGCTACATAAGGCCACTTCTACAAGATTTGGAAGTGTAACTGACCTACTTAATGCATAGAAATAAACACATAGAATTAGGTAAAATGAGGAGACAGAGGAATAAATTCCAAACAAAGGATTAAAATAAAACCCCAAAAGAACTAAGCCAAGTGGAGATAAGTAATCTACCTGATAGAGTTTGAGGTAATGATCATAAAGATGCTCAATGAACTCAGGAGAAGAATGGGTGAACACAGTGAGAAGTTTAACAAAGAGTTAGAAAATATAAGGAAGAATCAAACAGAGCTAAAGACTACAAAACTGAAAAAAAAAAACACTAGAAGAAATGAATGTATATTTCATGTATATTAGAAAATACAGAGGAACAGATCAGCAAACTGGAAGACAGAATAGTGAAAATCACCCAATCTAAACAGAAAAAAAGAATTTTTTAAAAATGAGGCTAGTTTAAGAGTCTTCTGGGACAACATAAGCATACTAACATTTGCATTATAGGGGTCCCAGAAAGAGAAAAGAAAGAGAAAGAGGCAGAGAACTTATTTGAAGAAATAATAGCTGAAAATTTTCCTAACTTGGGAAAGGAAACAGACATCCAGGTCCAAGAAGCACAGAGAATCACAAATAAGATGAACTCAGAGAGGTCCACATGAAGAAATATTATAATTAAAATGGCAACAATTAAAAATAAAGAGAGAGTCTTAAAAGCAGCAAGAAAAAGCAATTAGCTACATACAAGGGAAATCCCATAAGACTATTAGCTGACTTTTCAAAAGAAACACTACAGACCCAAAGGTAGTGGCATGATATATTCAAAGTTATGAGAGAGGAAAACCTACAACCAAGAATCCTCTACCCAGCAAAACTATCCTTCAGATTTGAAGGAGGGGTTAGAGAATTTTACAGATAATCAAAAGCTGAAAGAATATAGCACTACTAAATCAACTTTACAAAAAATGTTAAAGGGATTTCTCTAAGCAAAAAAGAGAAGACCACAATTAGAAATATGAAAATTACAGGAGGAAAAAATCTCATTGGTAAAGACAAACATACCATAAAGGTAGTAGATCCATGACTTATAAAGCTGGTAGGAAGGTTAAAGGACAAAAGTAGTAAAATCAGGCTTCCCTGGTGGCGCAGTGGTTGAGAGTCCGCCTGCTGATGCAGGGGACACGGGTTCGTGCCCCGGTCCGGGAAGATCCCACATGCCACGGAGCGGCTAGGCCCATGAGCCATGGCCACTGAGCCTGTGTGTCCAGAGCCTGTGCTCCACAACGGGAGAAGCCACAACAGTGAGAGGCCCATGTACCGCAAAAAAAAAAAAAAAAAGTAGTAAAATCACCTATATCCACAACAAGTAGTTAAGGGACACACAAAACAGATGTAAAATGTGATGTCAAAAACATAAAACGTGCGTGTGTGGGAGTGGGTATAAAAATGAAGGGGTTGTTAGAATGTGTTCAAACTTAAGAGGTCATCAACTTAAAATAATTCCATATATATATATGAATTTCATGGTAACTACAAACCAAAAATGAAGACACACAAAAAAGAGAAAGAATTCCAAACATAACACTAAATGTCATCATCAAATCACAAAGGAAGAGAGCAAAAGAAGAAAGGAACAAAAAAGAATGATAAAAACAGCCAGAAAACAACTGACAAAATGGCAGTAAGTACATATCTGTCAATAATTACTTTAAATGTAAATGAACTAAATGCTCTAGTCAAAAGACATAGAGTGGCTGAAAGGATATGAAAACAAGACCTGTATATATGCTGTCTGCAAGAGACTCACATTAGATATAAAGACACACAGACTGAAAGTGAGGGGAATGTAAAAAGGTATTCCATGCAAGTGGAAATGAAAAGAAAGCTGGGATAGCAATAATTATATCAGACAAAACTGACTTTAAAACAAAGACTGTAACAAGAGGAAGAAGGACATTACATAATGACCAAGGAATTAATCCAACAAGAAGTTATAACAATTATAAGTATATATCTATGCACCCAACATAAGAGCACGTAAATACATGAGGCAAATGTTAACAAACACAAAGGGAGAAACTGATGTAACAAAATTGATATAAGGGAACTTTAACATCTCATTTATATCAATGGACAAATCATCCAGACAGAAAATCATGAAGAAAAACTGACTTTAAATGACACATTAGGCCAGGTGGAACTAACTGATATATATACAACATTCCATCCAAAATCACATTGTTTTTGGGACTTCCCTGGTTGTCCAGTGGTTAAGAATCCACCTTCCAATGTAGAGGACATGGGTTTGATCCCTGGTCGGGGAGCTAGGATCCCACATGCGACAGGGCAACTAAGTTGGCATGCTGCAACTACTGAGCCCACAAACCACAACTACTGAGCCCGCATGCCACAACTACAGAGCCCACGTGCCCTGGAGCCCATGTGTCACAACTACTGAGCCTGCGTGCCACAACTGGAGAGAAGCCCAGGCACCGCAACTAAGACCTGATGCAGCCAAAAATAAAATAAATAAATAAATAAATATATTTTAAAAAGCACATTGTTTTTAAGTGCACATGGAATATTTGCTAGGATGGATCACATGGTAGGCCACAAAACAAGTCTAATTAATTTCAGAGTATCAAAATCATATCAAGCTTCTTTTCTGATCACAACAGTACAAGACTAGAAATCAACTACAAGAAAAAACTGCAAAATACACAAACATGTGGAAGCTAAAAAATTTGTTACTAAACAACCAGTGGGTCACTAAAGAAATCAAAGAGGCATTGGTGGTTTAGTGGTGAGCATAGCTGCCTTCCAAGAAATCAAAGAGGACATCAAAAAAAATACCTGGAGACAAATGAAAATGGAAAGATAGTGATCCAAAATCTATGAGAATTTGCAAAAGCAGTTCTAAGAGGAACATTTATAGCAATATAAGCCTACCTAAGGAAACAAGAACAATCTCAAATAAACAATCTAACCTTATACATAAAGGAACTAGAAAAAGAAGAATGGACAAAACACAAATTAGTAGGAGAAAAGAAGTAACAAAGATCATGGCAGAAATAAAAGAAATAGAAGCGAAAAACAACAGAAAAGATCAAAGAAACTAAGAACTGGATACAAAATTAATATACAGAAATCTGTTGTGTTTCTCTACACTAACAACAGACTATCAGAAAGAGAAATTACAAAAGCAATCCCATTTACAATTGCATCAAAAATAACAAAATACCTAGGAATAAATCTAACTAAGAGGTAAAATACCTGTACTCAGAAAACTATAAGACATTGATGAAAGAAATTGAAGATGACATAAACAAATGGAAAGGTATACCATGCTCATGTATTGGAAGAATTAATATGTTACAATGACCATACTCCCCAAGGCAATCTACAGATTCAGTGCAATTCCTATCAAAATATCGGTGGCATTTTTCACAGAACTAGAACAAATAATTCTAAACTTTGTATGGACATTTGTATGGAAGTTTATAAACTTTGTATGGAAATTGTTTTGAATAATCAAAACAATCTTGAGAAAGAAAAACAAAGCTGGAGGTATCACAATCCTCATTTCAAACTACACTACAAAGTTTAGTGATCAAAACAGTATGTTACTGGTATAAATACACACACATAGATCAATGGAATAGAAGAGAAATCTCAGAAATAAACCTACACTTACATGGTCATTTATTCAACAACAAAGGAAACAAGAATATGGAAAGGGGAAAAGACAGCCTCTTCAGTAAATTGTGTTGGGAAAACTAGACAGATGTGTGCAAAAGAAACTGTACTACATTCTCACACCATACACAAAAACCAACTCCAAATGAATTAAAGACTTAAATATAAGACCTGAAACCATAAAACTCATAGAAGAAAGCATAAGCAGTATGCTCTTTGACATTGGTCTTAGCAATATTTTTTTGTATATGTCTCCTCAGGCAAGGAAAACAAAAGCAGAAATAAACAAGTGAGACTACATCAAACTAAAAAGCTTTTGCACGGCAAAGGAAACTATCAACAAAATGACAAGGCAGCCTACTGAGTGGAAGAAGATATTGGCAAACAATACATTTGTTAAGAGATTAATATCCAAAATATAGAAAAAACTCATAATCTCAACATCAAAAAAATAAACAACTCAACTAAAAATGGGCTGGGGACCTGAATAGACATTTTTTCCAAAGAAGGCATACAGATAGCCAACAGATACATGACAAGTTGCTTAATATCACTGATTTTCAGGGAAATGTGAATCAAAGCCACAATGAGATATCACCTTACACCTGTCAGAATGAACGTTATCAAGAAGACAGCAAATAACAAGTGTTGATGAGGATGTAAATTGGTGCAGCCACTATGGAAAACAGTATGGAGTTTCCTCAAAAAATTAAGAATAGAACTATCATATGATCCAACAATTCCACTTCTGGGTATTTATCCAAAGGAAATGAAATCACTATCTCAAAATGATATATGCACCTCTATGTTCATTGCAGCATTATTTACAGTAGCCATATATTGAAGCAAACTAAGTGTCCACCTATGGTAAATGAATAAAGAAAATGTGATAGATATATAAACATATATAATGGAATATTAATACTCAGCCATAAGAAAGAATGAAATCTTGTCATTTGCAACAACATGGATGGACCTTGAGGGCATTATGCTAAGTGAAATAAGTCAGACAGAGAAAGATGAATACCATACGATCTCACTTAAATATGGACTCTTACCGCCTGCTGATACAGGGCACACGGATTCGTGCCCCGGTCCGGGAATATCCCACATGCCGCGGAGCAGCTGGGCCCGTGAGCCATGGCCGCTGAGCCTGTGCATCCGGAGCCTGTGCTCTGCAACGGGAGAGGCCACAACAGTGAGAGGCCCGCGTACCGCAAAAAAAAAAAAAAAAAAAAAATATGGACTCTTAAAAAAAAGTAACTGAACTCAGAGATACAGAGAACAGTTTGGTGGTTACCAGAGGCAAAGAGTGGGATGATGCGTGAAATGAGTGGAAAAAAAAAAAAAAAAAAGAATGGCCAATAGAACACTGAAACTAAATGCTGGCAAGGATTTGGAATAGTAGGAATTCTCATTCATTACTGATGGAAATGGAAAATTGTACAGCCACTTTGGAAGACAGTTTAGTTTCGTGGTTTCCTACAAAATTAAACATCCTCTTACCATATAATCCAGCAATCATGCTTATTGGTAGTAACCCAGAGGAGTTAAAAACTTATGTCCACACAAAAACCTGCACATGGATGTTCATAGCAGATTTATTCATTATTGCCAAAACTTGGAAGCAACCAAAATGTCCCTTAGTAGGTGAATGGATAAGTAACTGTGGTACATCCAGACAATGCAATATTATTCAGGCTAGAAAGAAATGAACTACCAAGCCATGAAAAGACAAGGAGGAAGCTTAAATGTATATTACTAAGTGAAAGAAGCCAACCTGAAAAGGCTATATGCTGTATGATTCCAACTATAATACATCCTGGGAAAGGCAAATCTATGGAGATACTAAAAGATCAGTGATTTCCAGGAGTTTGGGGAGAAGGAGGGATGAATAGGTGGAGCATAGAAAAATCTTAGGGCAGTGGTACTACTCTGTGTGATACTATAATGGTAGATATGTGTCATTATACATTTGTCCAAGCCTATAGAATGTACGACACCAAGAGTGAACCGTAATGTAAACTATGGACTTTGGGTGATTATGATGTGTCTATGTAGGTTCATCAACTGCAACAAATGTGCCATTCTGTTGTGGGATGTTGGTAACGGGGGAGGCTATGCATATTTGGGGGCAGGGAGTAAATGGGAAGTCTATGTACCTTCTGTTCAGTTTTGCTGTGAGTCTAAAACTATTCTAAAACATAAAGTGTATTTTGCACATATAACACTTAATGAATTCGTAGGCTTCACTGTACATGATCATGTGGGGAGCCAGCTGTTTCATGGAGAATCTTCCACATATCAATACAGAAAATCCCCAGCTTATGATGGTTCAACCTACAATTTTTCAACATTATGATGATGTGAAAACAATACACATTCAGTAGAAACCATACCTCGAATTTTGAATTTTGATCTTTTCCAGGGCTAGTGTTATGCAGTACCATACTCTCACATCCCGCTGGACAGGGCAGTGAGTGGAAGCTCCCAGTCAGCCGTGCAATCACAAGGGTAACAACCAATACACTTACGACCATTCTGTACCCATACAGTCATTCTGTTTTTCACTTTCAGTACAGTATTAAATAAATTACCAGAGATATTCAACATTTTAAAATAGGCTTTGTTAGATGATTTTGCCCAGCTGTAGGCTAATGTAAGTGTTTTGAGCATGTTTAAGGTAGGTTAGGCTAAGCTATGATGTTGGGTATGTTAGGTTAATTAAATGCATTTTTGACCAACAACATTTTCAACTTGTGATGGTTTAGCAGGACATAACCCCATTGTAAATCAAGGAAGATCTGTACGTGGAGCATTGTCTGTAGTCAGCTTCTCCAGAAAAGAATTCTCCAGTCTCCCACTGAGGTGGCATTATGCCAGCTCTCAGAGTTTTGAAAGTGGAAAGAAGGAGTGGAACTGAGGGTTCAGATACTCTTTCAATCTGTCCTTTTTTTTCATTGTCACACCTCGTCCCTGCCCTTCATGGTCCTTGTGGATTTCCAAGTTTTTGTCCACCTCTCACTGTTGCACTCTGTGGTTCATAACTTTCTCCACTCTGTAGTCAATTGTCTCTCCCCCACTAGCTTTCTAACCTGCAAAAAATTGTTGGAATCTGTTGTGTGCTGCTGTCTCCTCTCCTCCTTGTCTTTGAGTCCTTATATAATTTCCATCTCAATTATTTCCCATCTTTTCACCTGCCAGAAATCAGTATGTCACTCTAAATTCTCATCCAATTGCTCATCTAGTCTAATTGATTGTTATATTCTAAATATCTCCTGCATACATACCCACAAATACTACTTTATATCTGGCCCTCCTCCTTGATCACTCAAAAAAAGAGACTGTAATCAAAGGGGGCAGGAAATCTCAAAGTGAGCACTTGCCTTTGTTTCTCAGTACTGACCCAAGAGCAAAAATGTCCCGATAGGAATGCTCCTGGCCATTTGGCTGGTGTCTTTTAACAGCGAGATGGTTGTTATAGCAAAATATCAGTATTTCTTGGGTAACTCATCCTTTTATCCTGTGCTTAACAAAGAATTTCCTGGAATGACTGTTAGTTCTCACTTTCCTTCTTTCTGGGAAGAGCCTGGGTTGTATCGTTGGCAACTGTCCTTGAAAAGTAGCCAGTAAGTCTGGTGATTGGGAACCTTAGAACCTAATTACTCTCAGAGAGCTGTATCTGGTTGACCTGATGAACTGAAGCCCAGATCCTAGGTCCATGATGACCCCGTGAAGTTCTGCTGCTTTAGGAAAATTCATCTATCCAGCAGACAACTCTCTCCCTCTCCCTCTACCACATTGACTACAGTACCAAATTCTGAAACTGCATTCACCATATTTTCAGTGTTATACAATATAACATCAAAGGATAGGCAGCATGGTTACAATACAGGCAATCATGAAATAATCTGAGAAAATCTCTTTATGTCAGACTGATGGCTTCTTCTTTAGTGTGAAAATTAGTAGAGCCAAGCACATGAACAAAATGTACACACAGCATTATCTCTGTATACACACATGCACATACAGAATTCATATTTATACTCCTATCTCTAAGTTGCCCTTTCATAACACACTCCTAAAAACTTAAGACTCCTTTGGCTCTGCTGGTTGCCAAGGTCACTTTTACAGGAGTAAACACAATTTTGCTGGTTGACTCAGACAGAGAGAGCTTCATTTAGGACATTTCAAGTCCTCCATTGAGGAACCCTCCCCTTTCCTGAGGTCTTTCTTCCTGCCCATTCCCTCACCAACACCAGGCAGAAATGCACACTGCCAGCTACATAGCTGGCTCAAGGTCTGAAGAGCTCTATGTGGGAATCCTCAGTTAACACATGGAGCCCAAAAAGAAACAGGAAAAAAAATCTCAAAGCTCAGCTGAATCCCAGAAGCCTACTCATTCCAATACTAATAGATGAGTAACAGAATAGGAAAGCAAGTGTCATGATCCCACCCCTCCCATTTTCCCTGGCTCCCTCTTCTGACCATTCTAGCCTCCCACTCTTCCCCCAATTCCTGCATCCGAAACAACTCTAACACTTGTCTGAAGACCCAACATCTTTCACTTCTTGTTATAGTCAATATTACAGTCCTTGAGCCAACTAAGGCTATACTAAAACTGAAAGGCTTTTCTCTTTTTTTTAAGGATGAGATAAAAGATCTTTGGAAAAGTTCAGTACTCCTTCCAGGAGGACAGCAGTGCCTTAAAATGGCACAACCTACAAAGCCAGGGCCTCCCTTTGAGCCCTTCTGGTTTGGTTCAGGTGGTCAGTAAAAGAGCGTAGGTCAATAGGGCCACATGTTAACCCTGGACACAATTTTTATGTCTCTAAACTCCAAATTTTTAATTTGTTCTTTTTAAAAAAATATTTTCTCTGTCTTGCTCCCTAATATGAAATGGAACAGAAGGACTTATACTTTGAGATCTGGCTGGGCCTTTGAATATACTGTATGTTTCTCCCCACATTTCCGTAGAGGCAAAATTCAGTCTCTTTGCTAGTTTTTCCAGGAAATCCACTCATGCCAAATTTTGGTGACTTTAGTCAAATTTACTTAAGCTTTGGTGAAATTACAAGAAGAGGATCTCACCACAAAATGAAGAATCTTTTCCCCTCTCTCCAGTCCTTCTCCCTGCTGCTCTCCCTCCTCTCTGCCCAGCACCCCCACCCCTCTAAATTTCTCACTTGATTGGGCATAGTAGTTTCCATCTCTCTGAAACTGTAACGCTGATATCCAGACCCTACATGAGGGTAGAGTGGTTGGGGAAGTAGGAAGTAGGGCTTAGATTCTACCCTAACTTTGCATTAGCATATTCATCAAAATGTTCAGGAAAACAAAAGCCTCTTCATTAACATAATTCACTTTCTTTGGGGCACAGTCATATTACAGATAGCAAAACCTTTTCCCTGGGGCTTCCCTGGTGGCGCAGTGGTTGAGAGTCCACCTGCCAATCGATGCAGGGGACACGGGTTCATGCCCCGGTCCGGGAAGATCACACATGTCATGGAGCGGCTGGGCCCGTGAGCCATGGCCGCTGAGCCTGTGTGTCCGGAGCCTGTGCTCCGCAACGGGAGGGGCCACAACAGTGAGAGGCCCGCGTACCGCAAAAACCTTTTCCCTGATATCAGATGTATAGATGTGATATAGATATAGATTTCTATTGTTACCCAGACATTTATAGGTAGGTAGGTAGATAGATACCCATACATTTATATCTATCAGTCTATCTATCTATCTATCTACCTATCTATGTAACAATAGAAATCACTTTTGACTCTGGGCCTAAACAAACTGTTAGAAACCTCTCTCTTTCCTCTTGGGATCTTGCTTGTTCTCTTTGGAGAAAATTGATGTTTTGGGGCAGAGCTGTTGCTCATCACTCTGCCTCCTGGTAACTGGAGCCACTGCTACCCCTGTTTCTTCTCACCAGGGGCTATCCTACTCCCCAGGCCCTGCCCAGTGGTAGAACATGTGCCCCATGTAGCCACCAGTGATGTTTTCCTGAGGTGGGGGAGGTCTCCGTCACTCATTCAGCCTTATGACTTTTACTGCTCTGGTCCTTAAACAAGTCCTCCTGTTACAACTCTTCTATGTTACTTGATCTCAATTTCTAAGTGGTTCTTCTCTTTGAAGGATACCCCTTAGTGTTGCATACAAAAAAATCCCTTAATACCAACCTTTATGCACTATTTCAGGGCCAAGTCCCACAGCCTTGCCTCTCTCCTACTTCAGTGTGCATCCATGCCTCTTTCTGATGTGTGTGGGGTGATGGGGAATACAATACTGTTAATTCTGGCTTCCTGGGCATCTCCCCCGCCATCCACCTCAAAACCTCTCTGTTTCTCCCAGGATTTCTGTGTCTGTTGGCTCTTCATGCAAATAAGATTCTTCAAAGAATTCTGACATTCTAAACAGTGCCATCTAATAGAAACTAGCAGCCACATTTTTTTAAAAAAAAGAAACTAAACAAATGAAATTAATTCTAATAATACTTAACTCTATATTAAAAATACTATTATTTCAACAAATGATCAATATAAAACATTTAAATGAGATGAGTTTTGGTACTAAATCTTTGAAATCTAGTATGCACTTTACACTTACAGCACATCTCAATTCAGACAAGCCATATTACAAGTGCTCCATAGCCATAGGTGACTAGTCGCTGTCATATTGGACAGCACAGTCCTAGAGTTTCAAGTATAGGTTTGTAAACAGGCCCCTGTCATGTATACAAAATATGCACAGATGTATCAAGTACAAACTTCTCAGCTGAGCTTTTAAGGCCCTCTGTAATGTGCCCCACCATTGCAATCAGGCTGATCTCCTTGTTGGTGCTCGTTACTACATGTTCATTCCTGCCTCTATGCTTGAAATTTGCTGTTCCTCTAGCCAATGACCCTCTCTCTTTTCCCTTTTCTGTTCTAACTCCCAGCCCAGCTACATTCCATCTCTTCCTGGACTACAGTAGTTCCTACTGCTCTTTCTTCAGAACTTTTTATGGTAATTATTTACAGGCAGAAAATAGTTAATTTCTAAAATTTAGAAGTTACTTTGATTCTATTGTCTTCCTATTATTTGCTGTTATAGAGGAAATTCTTCTCTCCATCAAAACTTGGAGCCCTTTCAGAAAAATACCCGTGTTGTATATTATACTTCTCAGTCACCCATACCATCTAGCCTAGCACAGAGCCCACAGTACATACTAAAAATGCTTTTTAGTGACTTAATATGCTATTAGATGTAGTTTTTATGCCATTTTATTTGTACCTTGTCTCTCCAGTTAGATTTAAAATTCCTCCCAAACCATATGGTGGTTCTTTTTTATCTCCCAAATCACTTAACACAAATTCTACTAGGATTTAAATATCTGAGTTTGGCCAAAATTGCAAAGTACTTGACAGATTAATACTTGGCAGGTGCTTTTGCTTCCCTAGTCTCACTTGATTCTCAAGACAATCCTTTGACGTAGGACTTACTGATATCATTGTCACCTTATAAACGGTCAATGTGAGGCTCAGAAAAGTTGATTGATTTTCTAGAAATCACATATTGGGGAAATGCTAAAGAGCCCAAACATCTAAGTACAAATGGGAGACCTTGCTTTCCAAATCAGTGGTTACCACCTGTATCTCTCTTACATCTCAGCATTACTCCCTCCAAATTAGAGTAGAACCAGGGGTTTTGTTTTGCTTGGTTTTTATAATTAATATTCTCCAGGAGATTGTTCAGCATCTGGCCCTGCCATGTCCAAGAATAAGCATTTGGGAACTACTCCTCAGACAATGCTATGTAAAAGACCGCTCTCTTCTCTGCTCCTGTGGGGAGAATTTCCTGGTCAAGGCATCTTTACAATGGATCACCTCCACCTGCTTCTCTACCCTGGCCTGAAAAGAGAAAGGAGTACAAAAATTGTTAAATATGTGTGAATGAATACTATTCGGTAATAGTTCTATCTAGGTGTAAGCGCTCATGTTTATTGCTCCAAAAAATCCAGTGATAATAGTTCAGAACTTTGAGCCACACATCCTCCCTCCACCCAGAGTGCCCACACCCATTAAAAGCAGCATTATTAAAAACAGCAGCTACTGGGCGTGCTTAGAAACAGCTCTTCTCAAGTAAATAACTTGGAATGTTTTTATTTTAGAATATCAAAGGGAGTCTGGACCACATTATGGCTAATTGACTACATATTTCCATGAGCAGAAATGAAGCTATATTTTAGTTGTAAGGATACCAACCACATTGTCTTTAATGCTGGTTACCAGCTTTTTAAAAAAAAGATGAGAGAAAGAGAAGAAACAAAAAGTGAATTATACACTGAATTTCAGCCTGACAAATCTTAGCTCCAATTCTAGAACATGGAGGTTATGGGGACTGTAGCACATACATTTTGGCCTAATTACAGCAACTGCAACCATGCTGCTGTGGAGGAAGGTGGTTAAAGCAGCCTAGAAGACTAGAAAACAAGGAATTGTGAAAGTTGAGAGGAATGAAGAGTCATTTCTGAAATTAAGAAACACTTATAGCAAAGTTGATCTGTTTTAATGATTCGCATAATTGTTTTTGTACTACATGCAAGTTAGGCTTAATAAGCATTATTTATTTTAGAGCCTAACCAATCATTTCTGGGCTTAGCTAGGGGAGGGGAGTCTAAGAGTGGGGTGGAGAATTCCCAGTGCAAGCCCCAACCCCTGCAGCCCCCTCACTGCCCATTATCTCAGGGGAGGGCCCCAAGTGAAGCCGCACCTAGCACCCCATCCTCCCAGTGGTTCTCTTCCCTGTTTATTCTGCTGGTGAGAAAATGGCCCAGCTGGAGACTTCTAAAGCCGCTAAGCTGTGGGTGGCCTTGATTAAATGCTCTAGGAAGAAAAGAGGAAAATTTTGATTATCCAGAAAGCTTGGATAATGAGTCTTTCTTGGTGGTGGACACTTCCCAGATAACTGAGAATTTACTTCTTTAAGCCCCAAACTTTTTATTTTAACCAGTTCAAATGGAAATCTACACCAAATATTTTGTACTATTCCTTGGGTTCTTAAAAAATGGACACAAGTTAACATTTTCTTGACTGAGTCACAATATTACAATCTATTACATTGACTTGTAATAGAAATTCAATAGAAAGATGACCTCAGAGGTTGCTGAGACAAGTAAGATGGTTGATTCCTATATTAAATGACCCAGATTTATATACATGTAAGTCCTTGTAATGGCTTTTTATAGTTTTTCTGAAAACCTCCCTCTCTATTGTCAGTGTACTTAACACTAGCAGTCCCTTCTCTCTCTTTTAAACTGCTACATTCTGGAAATTAGAATAACTAGGATGTAAAGTAAAGGTAAAAAGGCTCTGACGGAGGACATAAGGGACAGCAAATAGGACTTTATTGAGTCCTACCAAATTTCTTCATTCAGGCCAACTTTCTATATTACTTTCTATGTTGGGAGATTGTCAACTGAATTTTGGAAAGGTGAGAAATTATTGTAACTACTCCAAGGAAGTTGATTTGAAAATTCAGAAGAATGCTAAGGTGAGATACGAATTTCCCACACAGTATTTATAATAACATGATTTTTCTGAAGACAAAAGCAATACATGCCAATTTTTAAATATTTAAATCTTATAGATACATGAAATGTGGAAAATGAGAGCCCCTCCTTTTATCTCCACCTTCGCCGTGAAATAACTATTTATGAAAAGTACATAAATGTTTTTTCTATCCACATACTACCCTGTTATTAAGACTTTTTAAAAGATAAATTTAGTATCATACACTACTCAAGTGCCTTACAACTTGGTCTTTCAACTTACCAATTAATTTTAAATGTCTTGTGAATGCATACATATTTAGTTACTTTATTGCTTTTAACCACAGTTTAGTATTCCATTAAGGAAGCATCATAATTTATTTAAACAGTTCTCTACTGATGGATATTTGGATAGTATCCAGTTTTTCAACATTACAGTCAACAATGAAATGTACATCTTGCATAGGTATAATTGAGTATTGGGGTAGAATAAATTCTTAGGTGTGGAATGTGACTTTTGTATTAGTTTGTTAAGGCTGCTGTAACAAAGTACCACAAATTGGGTGACTTAAAACAACAGAAATGTATTGTCTCATAGCTCTGAAGGATAGAAATCCAAAATCAAGATGTCAGGGCCATGCTCCCTCTAAAACGTGTAGGGGAGCCCTTCCTTGCCTCATACTAGCCTCTGGTAGTTTGCTGGCAATCTTTGGTGTTCCTTGCCTTGCAGCTACATAACTCCAATCTGTGCCTTCAGCATCACATAGCGTTCTCCCTCTGTATCTGTCTTCACATGGCTACCATCTTACAAGACTCCAGTTATATCGGATTAGGGGCCAACCCCACCCCAGTATAACCTAATCTTGGCTAATTACATCGGCAACCACTTTATTTGCAAATAAGATCACATTCTGAGGTGCTGGGGTTAGGACTTTAACATATCTCTTTTTTGGGGAGTTGGGTGGAGAATGACAAAATTTAACCCATAACATCCTAAAGGCTTTCAAAATTTTAGTAGATGCTGCCAAATTTTCTTCCAGAAATATTATGACAGTTTAGATTCTCATCAATAATTTATGAGAGTGTCAGTTTCTCATCTCCTCACCCACAGTGGATATTATCAATTTTTAATTATTTCCTAATGTGATAAATAAAAATCTGCAACTCATTATTTTATTTTGCATTTCTCTAATTACTAGTGAAATGAGCAAATTTCCCCTTGCTTTACTGATTATTTGCATCTTTTCTGTGATTTGCCTCTATTATCTTTTGTCCGTTTTTCTATTTCATTGTTCACCTTTTTCTTAAGTGTTTTTTGCTTACTAGAGAAATCAATAAATTCTTTGCTTGTTATACATGTTGTATTTTCCCTCCAACTTGTCCTTTACTTCCATCTTTGCATGGTAGTTTTTTTATTGAGATATAATTGACATATACATTGTATTTGCTTTAGGTGTAACCTAATGATATGTTATATGTATATATTGTGAAACCATTACCACAATATGTTTAGTTAACATCCATCACCACGCATAGTTACAACTTTTTTTCTTGTGATGAAAACTTTTAAGATCTACTCTCCTAGCAACTTTCAATATATAATACAGTGGCTAACTATAGTCACCATGCTATACATTACATCCCCAGGACTTACTTATCTTATAACTGGAAGTTGGTAGCTTTTAACCACAGAAGCTTATTATTTCATATAGTTACTTTTCCCTTTCTATAATCTAGGAAATTTCATGCTTGAAAAGGCCTTATCCATCCCAAGGTTATAAAAATACATACCCATATTTTCTTCTAATACAGTTATGGCTTCATTTGTACATTTATATTTTTGATCCCTTTGACATACACTTTAGTACAAGGAGTGAGGTGAGCATCTAATATTATTATTTTTCCAAATGGCTATCAAGACTATCTGTTGCTCTATTTTCCCCATAGATGGGAAATGATACCTATATCACTTACTGCATTATGTGTAAATTGCTGCATGTTTGGGGATCTATTTCTGGGCCATCCTGTTTGGTTTCATTGTCTTGCCAGTCTCTTGTTAAATCAGACCCATTCTATTATAGTTACTATACTTTATAATATATCCTAATATCTCAAAGGGCTTATTCCCCTCCTTTACTTTTCATAATTTTCCTGATTATTCTTACAAGTTTATTCCTCTAGATAAAGTTTAAATTTCATCAAGTTCTTTTATAAATTTGGTTAGTACTTTGATGGAATGGCATTGAGTTCATAATGAAGATGGAATTGGCACCGTGTATTCTTTTGTTTAGCCACTCAAAAATGGAGCTGTTTCTTGATGAATTCAAGGTTTCTTTCAAGCCACTCAGTATTATGCTTTTTCTTCATATAATATAGTAGATACAATTTTGTCAGCTTATTCTTATTTATGTATTTATTTATTTATTTATGGCTGTGTTGGGTCTTCACTGCTGCGCATGGGCTTTCTCTAGTTGTGGTGAGCGGGGGCTACTCTTCGTTGTAGTACACGGGCTTCTCATTGCGGTGGCTTTTCTTGCTGTGGAGCCCGGGCTCTAGGCGTGCGGGCTTCAGTAGTTGCGGCTCACGGGCTCTAGAGCACAGGCTCAGTAGTTGCGGCACACGGGCTTAGTTGCTCTGCAGCATGTGGGATCTTCCTGGACCAGGGATCGAACCTGTGTCCCCTGCACTGGCAGGCGGATTCCTAACCACTGCGCCACCAGGCAAGTCCCTGTCAACTTATTCTTAAGTATGTCAGTTTTTCACTGCTTTTGTGAATAAGATTTTTTTCTTCCATTAAATTTTCTACCTGGTTACCTTTTGCATGCAGGAACGTTACTAATTTTTTAAAAAAATATTAAATATGTGAGTAGCTACCTCCCTGAATTCTCACATTGTTTCTCACATTGTCTCACATCTAGTGCTTTTTGTTGTTTCTCTTAGGGTTTCAGGTATATTGTCATATCATCTGCAGTAAGTAGAATTTTGCCTCCTTTCTTACAGTATTTATACCTTTAATTGGTTCTCTTACGTAATTGCATTAGCTAGCTCTTCTAGAAAAATGTTAGGTAATAGCAATGGCAGTGGACACACTTGTCTTGTTCCTGATTTTAGTGGAAATGTTTCCATTGTTTTCCTGTTAATCATGATGTTGAATTATGATTTGGAACCATATATCTATTGTATTATGGAAGTATACCTATTTTCCTATTTTGACACAGTGGTTAAGGATGCCACTTCCTAGCTCTATACAGCCCACTTCCTAGCTATGTGACCTGAGACAAGATCCTTAAACTTGCTAAGATTTAGTTTCCCTGATCTATAAAAGGAGCCTGATAGATGGTACCTTCATCACTGAGTGATGGTGAGCACTCAATGACAAAACACATACAGAGCATGTCAGACAGTGCCCAGATGTAACAAGGGCAAAATAAATGTTAGCTTTTATTATTGTTATTGTTTTACTCTAAATGTATGTTCAATTTTATTACATTCTTTTTCTGTATTTTCGAAGGTAATTGTAACTTTTCTCCTTTGACTATTAATAGGGTGAGTTACATTAATAGATTTTCTAAAATTGAATCACCCTGAAATGAGCTCCACTTTGTCACAGTGTATTTTTTTAATGGACTATTGGATTCTATTTGTTAATAATATGATTAAGCTTAAGAAGAGAGGATAAGGGCTAATCATTAACTCTCTCAAGGGATCTTGCAGAGGGGACATAGACTTCCCATTCCCAACAACGACATTCTGTTTATTATTTTGTTCCGAGAGGACATTTCTGTCCCTGGTCCTCAAGCAAAGTTTAAACTGAAAAAGACTTCATTGGGTTGCTTGGCTTTACACTCAATTTGGAGCAGCTAGAATTGCAAGGGATGTCACACCTGAAATTTGGAGCCCTAGAGGTTCTGCAGATGCTGCTTTGTGAATAGCAGGCGCTCATTAAGTGCCTGCTGACTTTGGTTAAGTGACCTGTGGTAAGTCTGGTAGGTCATTAGTGGCAGAGTTCAGACCAGGACTTAGAGCTATAGGCTCGGCTTCCTGACCTCCTTCCACCAGACCTACCTGATTCACCCTTTGGAGGTGAGACTGGAGGAAGTATTATGGTGAAAAAGGCAATAGCCCTGTGGGAACCACCACAGAAGCTGTGCCTAGAGAATAGGAGCAAGCCAGGGAATCAGCCAGACCCAGCCGGTGTTGAGAATGAGAGCTTCCGAACAGAGATGTGCATCAGAGCAGGGGAGAGCAGCCACGAGACCAAAACCAGGGCCTCTGCAACCAACCTCACAGGGCCTGCTATTCTTCTTGCTATTGCAGGATCCAAAGAGTGTCCCCAAAATGGCCTTCTCAGAGTCTGTATGCCCATCAGATGCCAGATCAGACTTGCTGCTTTTACCATGCCCTCCTGACAAGACTTCACAATCTCTAATGTTAGGGGTTCAACTTCAAGACAGATTATCTGAGAATCTCTCCAGAGAGTGAACACCACCTGCTGAACACCAAATGCCTCCTGCAGTGTTTCTCAAAATGTGGCCTGTGGACCAAACTCCTGTCTCAGAATTACCCAAGATGCTTGTTACAAATGTAAATTCCTAGACCCAACCCAGACCTACTGAATGAGCATCTCTAGGAGTGTGGCCAGGAGTTTGTATTTTTAATAATATCCCACATGACTCTTATTTATGCACACTGACATTTGAGCTCTACTGTGTGTTACTGAAACACACACAAGTTCCCTGGAAGTGGCTAAATGGTGATAGTAAACTCTGGCCCATGTTCATTCCTTTGTCCATTTATTCACTCAAAAAATATTTTTAAATACTTACGTTCAAGGCATTATGTTAGGTGCTGTGGAAAGTTAAATTTAACTAGTTAGTACCTATCTCCATTCAATTCAACAAACAACTAATAGATGCTCACTGTGCTCCAGGCAAGGTATGAGGTGCTGCAGATCCAACACAAATAAGCAGATCTTGAGCTCAGAACCAGGGCAGGGACAGGGGCCCTCACGGAACCAATGTGACATAGCATGAGATGTGCTGCTGATGTACATCTACACAACAGCAGAGATGAGAAATAATTCTATTAAAGGGCTGAATTCTATTAAAGAAGTGAAGATCCAAAAAGTTTTCAGAGATAAGATGACATTTGAAGTGGATCCTAAAGAATGAGTAGAATTTTGCCTAGGGGAACAGGCAAGGGTGAGAGGAGCATGCTAGGCAGAGGGAGCCCCAGGAAAGGTGCAAAGACAAAAGATGCAGGGCACACTTGGGTCCAGTGATTGGTTTGGTGTGATCTGCTCATGGGGTGCCCGCCTAGAGGAAACGGACTGAAAATGAAGCCAGAAGCAGGCAGGTGCCAGATTGGGAGGAACTGTAAATGTTAGTCCAAGAGTCTGGACTTGGTACTATAAGCCAGTGATTCTCAAATCTGGCTGTGCAGATTCCTGAGTCCTATCTACTACCAATCTGATTCAATCTGGGGTAGGGTCAAAGACTCTGTATCTTCACCAGGGTCTGCAAGTAATGCACAGCCATGTCTGGGACACACTGCAGTGAGGATTGCTAGGACTTTCAGTAAAGGCAGTCATTACTATAGTTGGACTCTGGGCAGGCCTGAGACTAGAGTGAGGGGAATGAGTCACCTATGAAGCAAAATTTAAGGAAGCCTTCACTCTCAGCCCTTGCAGAATCCTGAGAGTAGTGTCTCCTTAAATTTCATGCCTTTGGCACCTCACCCACTGCACCCTAATCTCAGCCCTGACTCAAGGGACAATGCAGAGGCTTCTGGGAGGGAGGACAGATATCAGAACAGACCAGTAGGAAGCCAGGACAGCAGTCTAGGTGAGAGAGGATGGAGGCCTCAGGGATGGAGAGAAGATCAGAGAGACTCTTCCAAAGTAGCCCCCATAAGACTGGGCGTGACCCAGGGCAGCGGCCCAGGAGCGTGCTGAGGTTGTCTGGCTTAGGGATTAGAGCATGAGTGCTGGGCACCAACACAGCAGATACGAGGTAGATTTGCAGAGCCGATAAGGGGTTTAGTTTGTGACATACTATATGAGGTTCTCGTAAGAGATTCTGGGGAAAACTGTACCACCACTTCTTCCTAAAGATATATTCAGGTACATCCTGTTGCAAGAATCTCAACAAATTCAACAATTAATTATTAAGTACCTACTATGTGCAAAACCTTATGCTGGGGGGCAGCACAAAAATTAAGACGTTACCCTAGGTCCTCAGAACCTCATATATGCAAATGAGTAATTCGAGTGTACATTAGTCTATGTTAGATCCAATGATAAACATACAGAGATAGTGCCATGTGTGCCTAGAAGAAGAATTCATAAGACTGATTCTGGAAGTGGGGATTGGAGAAGGCTTTTTGGAGGTGAGATCTGAGCTGGCTCCTGAATATAGATATGAAGAGAAAAGCAAGCAACGCAGAGGAAAATTTGAGCAAAAGCCCAGAAGTAGGAAATGCACAGAGTATTAGAAGACTGCTTTGGAGACCGTGTTCCCACATGCATTTATGGATTATCTTATGTATGCTCAGTACAGTGTTAGTGTGGCAGCCATGAGAATGAACCTGATAGGCGTCCAGTTATGGGGAGCTCAACTGACCAAGGGCCCAACTGCCACACGCTGAAATCCATCACTGCCTCGGCATGGAGGCCACACATTCCCCAGGCCGCTCCCAGCCAGGGACTGAATCTCAGGGATTCTGATAGAAGCCCATTTCTAGAAGATACATACTCATCTGATGGCCAGTTTTGGCTTGAGGACTCCCCAGCAGCCATATGGCAAACCTTCCTAAGATGACAGGGTCATCTAGGACCCTTCTACCCACCCTCCCTTCACGTGCCTTCACTTAGGGTCTGGTGACATTGGAGCCTGGTGACTCTCCCAGCCTTACCAGCAACCTTCCCATTTCCTTTCATACCAACTTTTCCAAGATCAGACTAACCCAGATAGGTATTGTGAGGGGGAATAATATCCAGGTGAAGTCTTTTTCACAGTTCTTTGCATACTGAATTCTTTGCATCCTTAAATAACCCCAGGAGGTCTCTCTGTTCAAAGGCATTTAGCAGAGAGATATTTTATAAAAAGAAAACATTTCTGAAAAAGGACAAATCACTCTGCACATGCTTTTGTGTATATCGATATTTCTTCAAGAGGGGTACAGCTGGAATGAAAACATGTTGGTAGCCCAGCAATAGGCTCAGTGGGATGGCACGTGAGCACAATACTGAGCTGCGGAATTTTTGCTGGCTGCTCAGTCAGGCCTCGTTGGCTCTGCTTTCTAGGGCAGTACGTGATGGATGTTTTATAAGGTGCTCTGATTTTCAAAAAATCACACAGGGTAGAGGAAAGAGGCTTTGGAGACAAGCAGGCCTTGGTTTAAACAGCAAATGTACCACTTTCTACATAACCTCAAACTGGTTCCATACCCTTTCTGAGCTGCTGTTCCCTCATCTGCAAAATGGGGCTAGCACATGGAACATGCACAGTTACTTGGAGGACTGGAGAAAAAGTCGAGCATGCCAGGCACTCTATAATTGGGAGTTCTTATGTCTGCTGGTTTTATCAAAAAGTGGGGTTGAGTTTAGCAGTATAGAATGGAATGAAGGGTCGAGGTCACACTGCAAAATGTTTCAGGCTATGGATCGATGTTTCTCTCTATCACTGCCAACAAGAGGAAACACAGCTCAGAGGTCAAAATGAAAATCATCCAACAGCCTAATACTAGGGATTGCCCTTTTAAAATTCTTAATTTTGGCTTTTAGAGCCAGAACCTTTTGTAGATACATGTGTAGTATCTAATGGCACACAAGTCACTGCTTCATTCCATTAGGGTAGCCACAGTGTTGATTCAGTGGACCTAGATGTTTCCATGCCGGGTATCTCTTGGCACATAGAATCGTAGATTCATTCTTCTGATTCCCAGCAGAGGGCAATTCCAGCTGTGCATGATGGGTTAAAGATGGTTGCAAATTCTTTGACAGTCCTTCCATAGAGAGGTGGGCTCCATTTCCTTTCTCCTTGATGCTCGGTTGGCACAGTTGTATTAGTCAGGGTTCTCAGACAAACAGAACCAATAGGAGATATATATATATGGGGAGAGAAGAGAGAGCGATTTATTATAAGGAACTGGCTCACATGATTATGGAGCCTGAGAAGTGTCAACATCTGTAAGCTGGTGACCCAGGAAAGCCAGTGGTGTAAGTTCCAGTCTGAATCCAAAGACCTGAGGACCAGGAGCACTAATGGTATAAGTCCCAAGCCAAGAGCAGAAGAAGACCAATGTCCCAGCGCAAGCAGTTAGGCAGAGAGAGTGACTTCTCCCTTCTTCTGCCCTTTTGACCTATTCAGGCCTTCAACGGATTGGATGGTGCCCACACTGGGAATGGTGAACTGCTTTATACACAGTCTACTAATACAAATGCTAATCTCATCCAGAGACACCTTCACAGACGCACCCCAAAATACTGTTTCACCAAATATTTGGCCATACCATGACCCAGTCGAGTAGATACATAAAATTAACCATCTGAGAACAGCAAAAGGGAAGCTATGCTAGTTCTGGGGCTGGATTTTAAGAAAACAGGCAGCTTCCTTCTTGCTCTTTTGGAGCCCTGAGTAGCCACATAAGAAGTCTGGCTGCCCTGCTAGAGAGACCATGTGGAAAGGCCCTGAGGTTATGCAGGGAGGGGACAGCCAAGCAAGCTTTCCAGCCAGAGCGATTCCCACTAAGGGGCCAGGAATGTGAGGAAAGCCACATTGGACCCTCCAGATCAGACCAGCTGCAGCTAAATACCCTGAGCAATCCCAGGCAACCCCAGGTGGAGCAGAAGAATCGCCTGACTGAGAACTGCCAAATTTCCAACCAACAAAATAGTGAAATCTAATGAAATGGTTGTTGTTTCAAGCCATGAAATTTTTCAGTAGTTTGTTATACAAAAATAGATAACCCTGAAGAAACAGTCTGCATTTGGAACTCCCTTAGTATGGCACAGCCCTAAGGGGTTGAAATGACTCGGCGCCCTGAACATACCAGACTGAGATTTCAAGCATCTTCGAATTTGTTGTCTGCTCACCATCTCGGGGCTGAAGGTGTATGTAGGGGGGATACGCAAAGGAATTCTCCCAGGCTCAGTCTAGAAATTGATTCATTTCCTTCAACCCTAACCTTCTGTCCTCTTGACCATTGTTTTTAAAAGTGGAAGACTAAGATGGTAGAGAGGAGAAAGTGAAAGAATGGAGATAGAAATGGGAGAAAATGGAAAGAAAAGGAAGAGGAATTCTCAGATTGACTGACATCTGCTCAGAAATGAAGGAGTAAATTCAAAACCTCTGAGGGAAGAAATGGGCCAATTCTCACTCCACCCATTCATTGTTCAACACCAACCATACCTAGAGGATCAATCAAGACAAACAGCTAATGGCCAAGCAGAACTTTTTTTTTTTAATTCACTTTTTAAAAAAAATTCGTTTTACTTTATTTATTTATTTTTATTTTTTTGGTCATGCCATGCAGCATGTGGGATTTTGGTTCCCTGACCAGGGATCGAACCTGCGCCCCATGCAGTGGAAGAACAGAGTCTTAACCACTGGACCACCAGGGAAGTTCCAAGCAGAATTTCTTTATCTTCAGTTTCTATTTGACATCAGTTTCATTTATTCATTCAGTCAGTCCACATTTATTGAGTAATTGCTATCTGTAGGAGAAACTAAAAAAAATATGGTATAATTGAAATGTCCTACTTCACCCATTTGCAGCTCAAAATAAGATGGTATCTCTTTTCAAATCAATACAATTCTGCACTCCCAGAATGGCAGGAAATCCATTCTCCTCTCCTAGGGTTTCCTGTCTCTGATACATTCAAGAAACCCACAGGTGCTTGCCCAGATCACATCAAAGAAAATCCATTCGACTGCCAGAAGAAACCGTTCTCCACCACTGTTGCTCTAGCCATGGCTTCACTGTAGAGCTGCTGAAAACAGGGAGTCCATCAAATTCTTTCACCAAAAGAAGTGCTACAGAGGCTGAGGTCCATGGCAGAAAATGTTGAAGTTAGTGTGGCCACCTTGCCACCAAAGCCAGTGGTTCAATTCTAGCCCCGTGTCTTGAGGACTCACCATTGAATCCGAGGTTTACTACCAACTTGGCAGCAGTTTCTCAGAGTACAGCGTGGATGAGAACATTCCTCTCTCCCAGTACCTCGTCCACTTCGGGTGCATGAGGCACCAGTGTTACAGATCTGTAGGGAAACATCCACATACCAAAAATCCTCCCCTGCTAAGGAATGCTGTGGAACCTGAGTGACCGTGTCAGTAGAGGTTCCAAAGTAACCACAGATATATCCAGAGTCAGACCTCTTCCATGAAGAATCAGATCAGGTTTCCAAAGAGGAGAGGAAGTCCTTCCCTCTCCAGTCCAAGTCTGCTTCTTTTCCTGTCCCAGTATTAACCACTTGTCATTCCCCATGGCCTCAACAGAGAGACAAGCATTATCTAATAGTACATTCCTATTGTCCCTGGCCACTTCATTACAATAAAATATTTCTCCCTCCTTTGGAGAGGGTATACACATACAAAATGGAGAGGGTATACACAGGTAACAATAAAGGAGAATAATACATCAAATCATAGAACTATAGGATTAGAACAGACTCCAAAAATGGTCATAGTTCAACCTCCCCATTACCAACAAGGAAACAGAGGCTCAGAGGCTTAACCAGACTGTGCAAAGCCAGGTACCACACTTGATATTTGAGTCCAAATCCTCAACCCAAGCTCATTCCTCCAGATTTTCACAGAAATGCCTTTCTCGGCCTCTAAATGAAACTAAAAAATGCTTAAATAACTTGGGGGCTTTACTTTTTTTTCTTTGCCTAAGGAAAACAGAAACATTCCTCATGGAGCCAAGGCAGGGCCTGACAGAGCTTGGCAGCTGGAAGTGTCTTTCTAAATCTGGAAACACCACAGCTCCTTTGAAAAGTGGGAGCAACAATTTGTGCCTCTTAAATGTGAAGAGACGTATTTCTTTGTGAGAAAAAAATAACTGCGGTGAAATTGCTGAAGACAAATATTGGGCAAGGCAGTCAGCAAAGCAAGAGATACTGAGTTTGTCAGAACATTCAGTTTATTTGCATGCCAAAAAGGGGAAAAAAATACCGGCAAATTCGTTTCCACTTGTAAATATGATCTGTGAATTTTCCCAGAAGATAATAAACTCATGAGTTACAAGAATCGAATGCCCAAGTATTTGATAAAGAGGACAAACTGAAATAGGGCTAAAGAGGAAAAAAAATCTTTATTCACTCTATGACAGAATGTTTCCACCGTCACTGTCCAGGATCAATGACGGGCTGAGTCAAACACGAGATCACTGATTTGGGGGAGATCTCAGTTAAAGACACACTCTATTTATTCAGATATATAAATGACATGAAGGAAATGGCAATAATGCCTTCCACTCTACGCTCAATTTTTGAAGTCTTTTTGTTCATTATTGTTTTAACACCAGATTTCTAGTCTGGATGACTGGATGGTACAGCCAATCACATGAAGAAACTTGGAGAAAGTCTCATGAATTCTGATTTTGACCTTGCATTTCAAGTGTTTATGAGACCAGAATTCTTCCAACAAGTGGGTGAAGTTTTCTCCTTCACTCCTATGGAATTTGGTGCACAGTTCGCCAAACACTTTGTTTGGGGATCTTTAGTTGAATCCCTCAGCTTTTTGCTGATCTTCCTCCCTTTTTTCTTACCTTACTGCTGCATGAGAAATAATATGGCTTTGTGATTGAATGATGAACTCTTCTATAGGAATATGCAGGTCTGGTCCAGCTGAATACCCACTGTATTCTCATTTGGAATCATTCAGTTTCCTGTGTTCCTCCATTGCACATTCACATGCACATTGTCTTACATTTGTTTGCTTTTTTCTTACCCCTTTCCTCCTGACATAGCTCAAGATACAGCTGCACATCTGTGATTAACTGAAATGGTGTAGGACTGATTATTAAGGGAGAAAATTCTGGAATTATGTCTATTCACTGGAATTGGGGACAGGAGGGCAGGTACATATAGTGGGGGGTCTAGACCCAGCTACAGATGTGGGAATTTCAGTCTGCAGGCAAAGCAAGGGTGTGACAAATAGGGTGGGCCAGGTTGACATTGGCACCATAGAATGTAACGTGTGTTGGGGGCAGTTCATACCAGAGTAGTATGGGGAGATGATGGCATTGCTCCTGACAAGGAGAAATCAGAGGGTTGCCTTACAGATACTGTACAGAGTCCAAGGCAGTACTGAGGCATGGAGGAAACGGCAGCAGCATCTGGTTACCAGAGCTGGGCTCAGGCAGGAAGCAGACCAGCAGCCAGCGTGAGCCTGAGGCCCCCTGGAGCTTCTTCAGCAGATCTGCCTCAAGTCCAGGAGCTGGGGTAGGGTGGGCAGTGGGAAAGAGAAGCGTGACGGGGGAGGGAGAACTGTGCCATTGGGGAGGGGTCATTAGTTGAGCCTGACATCTCCCACCTGGACTGTGACAAGCCCCCTTGAGGGCAAGGACCATTCTGCTTCTCTGGCCTCCAATCAGAGTGCACATCCTGGGTGCTTAATAGCTGCAAATACAGTTGAGTTGAATTAAAGGGCCAGCTTCAGTTAATTATTCAGCTCCACACTGTAACAAATAGCTTCATGGATTTAATGTACTCCAAGGGCATAGATGGTCTCCAGAATAGGAACATTTGCATATAATAAAAGCCTGATTGTGCAGATGTTGGTGATTGACAGATGTGTCCTCATCGGCCCGGACACAGGACACTGCTGATTACATAGATGCAAACTCAGCACCTTTCCAGACTTCAGGGGGGCTTCCCTGACCTTCAGTGGTCTGTTGCCCATGCAGTGATACCACCAGATTGTCTGAGAGCCCATCAGGGTCTTCAGTATCTCCCTTTCCATTCTCATAGGGGGGAACAGGGCTCATTACTTTCTTAGTTCTCTGTTCTGTTATGGAGACTCTAGCTTAGGACCTGCCTGCCCACCAGGTACAAGTAACCTAAGAACCCAGCACATTCCTGAGTGCTCACTGGGAATGAGAAGAGGAAGTCAGTTTCCCAGAATCAGTTCCCAGGTCCACAATTCATAGAGGACCAGCTCTAGTGATTCCTGCAATGCTTCAACACAGTAACCCCTGGGTCCAGTCCACACCACCAGCACCCTAAATTAGGCGGGGTTGGGCATGTGTTCTATTTTAGATTCTAGACATTATTAGGTTACCTAAACCTGCCAGAGAAGAATACAGGAGAGATGCATAGTTGATGCCTAAGTTAAGGGCTGGTACCAGCCACCCAGATGAACAAAATAGACATTTGCACAAAAGTTGTATTATTTCTGGACAGATATGAAGATAAACAGATCCTTCCTGAAGCAAAATCGTTGAGACTGAGAAGTCAGTGAAATTTGCCTTGGGTGTCTCCCACCTTCCCATCAGTGTCCAAGCCCTCCCTCCCACACTGCTCCTTCCTGGTTCCGGGTGCCTTCCTGAAGCTCCAAAAAAAAAAAAGGATTTGAACATAATTATACTTAACTGTCTCTTTTACATTACTCTGGTAACTGCCTCAGGTATTTGCATTTTAAAACCTTTTATTATAGAATGAAATGGTTTCTAGGTCTTCCCTGGAAGGGATTTTTAAGCAATATTAAGCAGGTAGAGAGATTTTTTTTTAAGAGCAAGGGAGTTTTTCTTGGTTTCCAAAATTACACTGCACTATATCAAAGGCTGGCTGGCCCTGAATGTCAATAATTGACTGTTAAGTTTGCTTTAGATGCATTAGGTGCTGGGAAGTTACTTCAGAAGGAACATCGTGGCCCTTTTCTCCCAGTCCTTCCCCCCTTACACTCCCATTCCTCTGCTAAAGAGAATACCCAACATTTACAAGCCTCTATGAATTCCTAAAATATTTTTTGCATATGTTATCTCATTCAATCCTCACAAGAGTCCTATGAGATATGGATTATAATTATCCTAATTAAAACAGTAATTCCACTTAATGCTTCTTCTAGAAACACTGTTTCCTTGGCTCAGTGATGCTACACTCTCCAGGTTTTCTTCCTTCTCCCTCCCCCACTATTTCTCCTCAGGGACCTTTGCTGGCTCCATTTCTCCCTGGCCCTTAAATGTTGGGGTTCCCTGGACTTTTGCTCCCCTCTAACCCTGGCCGTCGCAGTCATTCAGGAACTTAAATTACAGCATGTATGTCTAGATTCTCACAGCTACTGTCAGAGCGCAGCCCGCTCTCTGAGCTCCAGGCCTTTCAACACTTCTGCTCAAATATCTCACAAGTCCCTAAAACTCCATGTGTCTAAAACAGAATGCCTAATCTACCAAACACCCACCCAGCACCCACCATCACCACTGAAAAATCCACCCCTTGGACAGTGTTCACTGATTCCTCTGCCTCCAGCCCACAGTCCTTAGCCAAGTCCTGTTACTCTCCTAATGGTCTCTCACCTACACTACCATCATCACCTCTCCACTTAGACTCCTACAGTGCTCCTGCAAATAGGCCCTCACATCCACTTTGTCCCTCTTTACCTCATTCTCCATAGTGCAAGCTGAGAAGTTTTTGTAAAATACAAATTTCACCAAGGCATACCTCCACTGGAAACAGTAGTAGTTGGCTTGACTTTTGTTGGGAACTTAAAGATATGGGTCCCCAACCTTAACGTGGCCTCTGAAACTCAGGGCAGTATCGTCTCTACCCAGGTCTCCAGACTTGTCTCATCCCACTGTCCCCTCACCATCAACATTCCTGCCCCTCTAGTTTCCTTTTGTCTCCTTGGAATTTCAGCGGTCTTGGTACCTCAGGACCTTTGGACATCTGTTCTCTCACTTGGTTAACTTTTAATCACCTTTCAAATCTCAACTTAAAATGTTACTTCCCCAAGGAGGTCTTCCCGTTTAGAAAAGTCTAAATCCCCTTGGGATATGCTCTGATAGCACATAACCCTCATCACAATTGAAATGACTTATTCAATGTCTGTCTGCTTAGCTAGACTCTAAGTACCACAAGAGTGAATTTTTTTCAGCACCCTGTCCCCAATATCTAGCACAGTGTTTAACACACAATTAATACTCAAAAAACGTTTATTGGCTTGAATTAAGTGACTTGCCTAAGCCAGGTTAGAATGTCAAAGTGAAAGCATGAACCCCAATCTTTCTGATCCCAGAGCCCATTTTCTCTTACCTTCTTCCTTCACTGTGTATCCCTCTCCTCCCACCAGTTATTAGAGGCCCGGGAATGGTGGTCATGTGACCATCCCTTAGTGGAGGTAAATTTCAGTCCCTTGGTTCAGAATTTGCTATCCCAGTCCTGCAAGTATCCCAGGTAGGTGAGGACCAGGGAGCAGCTGCTCAGGGAACCCAATAGTGTGGTGAGACATGTGTTGGTTTTAAAATATGTCCGCAAATTCTTTAACACTCTCCCTTTCAAGAAATGAAACATAATTCCCTCCCCCTTGACTATGGACTAGATTTAGTGACTCACTTCAAACAAATAATTTTGGCAAAAGTGATCATCTATAACCTCTGAGACTAGATCATAAAAGACACTGCACCTTCTACTTTGCATTATTTTGGATCACTCACCTGGGGAAGTCAGCTGCCACGTCATGAGGTCACTCAAATTAGCCCTATGGAGAAGTCCATATGGTGAGAAATTAAGTCCCCCCACCAAAAGCCAGCAAGGAACTGAATCCTTCTGCCAACTGAACTGTGTGACTGAGTCATCTTGGAATTAGATCTTCTAGCTCAGTCAAGCCTTTAGCTGACTTCAGTCATGGCTAATATCTTGACTACAACCTTATGAGACCCTCTGAACCACAACCACCAAGCTAAGCTGCTCCCAAATTCCCAACCCACAGAAACTGTGAGATAGTGTTTGTTATTTTCATCTGTCCTACTTGGGGATCACTTGTTATGCAGCAATAAATAACTAACACAGATTTTAAAAGAGAAATATGGTGGGATAAGAGCAAATAAGCAAACCATAGAGGCAGTTTTTGGGAATGAAAGAGAAGAACAGCTACTGTGTAGAAACCCTTTGTCTTGAGTGGATATAATTATGTTATGTTGCACCTTACATTGCTGAGGTGGGAGGTGAGGTATTAGAGCAGAAGGGAGTCTGAGAACCGTGCTGGGCAGCAAAATAGAAGTGGGCATCCAAACATGAGCCCCAGACAACCTGAGGCCAGTAACACAGGAAAGGAGAGGCAAAATGGTGGCAAATGTAGCATCTACAACCAAGCACTGAACCACAGAGGGATATCTAGAAGTGGGAGCCAGGACACCAAACTGCTTAGAATTAGTGACACACCTGAGGTCACAACAGAGACAGACAGGGTGTGGAAACAGAGAAATCTGCCATCTTCCTTCTGCTCCAGCTTCTGAGTCCCCACACACTCCATATATAGACGTTCCTGCTCCTAAAGTACCTTGAAGTGGATGCTGTTGGGCCCCACCCCACGCGCTTTGCCAACTAAGTGTTGGCTGATAACACTCACAGCTGTCTGGTCTCTGGAAAATTGCCCTCAGCCAAATGCTTTGTACCCACACATCCCCCCCACCCCAGCCCTCAACCAATGACTAACTGTCATAGGGTTCAAAGAGCCAGCGCCCTTGCTTTGAAATGAGACTAACTCTGGTGCAATTTATGCTCCGGACTCCTCCATGAGATCAGGCGTAACCTAGCATCCAGTTGAGACCACATTATTCCCTACCCTAGCCTTCTTCCCTCACTCCTCTTTCCTGAGAATACTCCTACAATGAATCACTTGAATAAGAAGCAGGATTTGCTTCTAGGGAACCCAATCTATAACACACCTTAAAGGCATTTAGTAGTTTCTGATGTGTGTGTGTGTATACCCCTAAAATTCATATTGAAACCCTGATCCCCAATGTGAAAGTATTTGGAATTGGAGCCTTTGACAGGTAATTAGGTTCAATGAGGTCATGAGGGTAGGGCCCCCCATGATAGGAATAGTATCCTTATAAAAAGAGAAAGACCAGGGTCCCCTCTCTCTCCACCGTGTAGGATAGAGCAAAAAGGTGGACATCTGCAAACCAGGAAGAGAACTCTCATCAGACACCAAATCTTCCAGCACCTTGATCTTGAACTTCCCAGCCTCCAGACTGTGTGAAGTAAATGTTTGTCATTTAAGCCACCTAGTCTATGGTGTTTTGTTACAGCAGCTTGAGCTAAGTGTGTGTGAGTGTGATTGTGGTGATGATGAAAGAATATATAAAATAAGGGAAAACTATAAAAATGTTCCTGCTTAAAGTGTCCATGAACCAACAGTGAGAAGACAAAACCTAGTCATTTGGTTAAATGATTTAAAAGAAATATAACTTAGTAATTAATCTAAATGTTTATTAAGTGTAATGAGTTTGTACTGTATTGACCAAGCAAAGCTAGAACAACTTTTTCCACAGTTTCTTCCCCTGATGGTTCCACATTAAAGTTTCCCAAAAGAAAATTTTAAACAAGATTTACCAGGCAGAAATGAAGCAGCGGTACTCTCTGAAAGTTGTTGTGGTTGGATGCAATGAGAGATATACAAGTGCTGATGCGTTCTAGATTAGTCTGGCTCTTCTGACCTCTAGCTCTTCCTACTAGCTGTTGGCCCCGCTGACTCACAATCCCAGGCTCACAATTAGATGCCAAGTCCATAACTTACCATAGATTTCTCCATCAGCTCTCTCCAGTCCCACTCCAGCAGCTGGATATGCCTGGCTTCCCAAGTTCCCTAGCATGCTGTAATTTGTCCAGTCATACCAATGTGTCAGGAGAGTTGATTAGTGATTTTCTCTCATCCTCCAACTCCCCATCTTGAATTCTACCTCCCCAAATTTCCCCATAATTGTGAAAGTTGTTATTCTTAGAATACATTCTTTATTCCATAATACTCGAGATGGTCTACTTTCCTGATTGAGCCCTGATACCCTGATACACTCATACACTGATTATATTTAATTGCCATACTGCACAGTAAGTAGTATATATTTTCATTAAATGGGTGTCAGATCAATTTTGTCAATGTTGTTTCTCACTAGGAACAATACACTCTCTAAAGCTGTGTTCAGTACTTAGAGTATGCTACTCACTTAGCACAGTCATCTGAAGAGAAATTTACAGAATGAAAGGGATCATTGAAAAAACATTGAGACATTGGTAATGGAGAGACAATGGAGGATTTTCATTTAGGAGAATGACACAGTTAGATTTTCAATTTCATTACACTGGAATGGTTGCAATGTGAAAATGAGTCGTAGGGAGGTTAAGAGTGGAAGTAGGGGACCGATTGGTAGGATATTGTAGTTGTTTAGGCAAGAGAGAATAGTAGGTATACTAAGATGGTGGTAGTAGAGTTGGAGTGAGGAATCTTTGTCTGCTGAACTAAGGCAATCTAGGGCAGGGATAATCATTTCAAAGGGAGCCAATGTATATTTGGCTCTGAACCACCATCATAGAATGTCTGGGACATGTAACCTCCCTTGTGGAAATCCCAAATGACTTATATGTTGTTTAACTTAATTTTTCTTGCTAGCACTACTTAATTTGTTGATTTAAGCCTCAAACTTTATCTTATATAATACTAATTATCTTAACTAGAGGTGGTTAACCTGACCCAGGACAGAAGGCAAAATTTACTAAAGTCCTTGCAAAAAGCTGCCATAATACTGTTATGAAAAACCTTTTCCCCAGTTCCTCATCAAATGAACACCTCTCTGCAAAGAACACCACATAACTCTTAATCATTCTACCAGTACAACTTTTAAGGCAGAGATTTGCTTTGGACTTATGTCAACATCTTCAAATGAAGCTCTAAAGAGCTGTCTGGAACATTTTGCAACACTCTATTTTGACTACAAAGGAGTTTCGAGACCTTTTTAAGTTTCTGCAAACACCATTCTCATTTTATTATTTGAGTCAATGTGCCGGGGCAAACTCCTCTAGTAAAAAAAGTCCCTAGCAGATCCTCCAGAGCAGACCTTCCTACAGCAGGTGTCCATTTTTTGGAAAGATATTCATCACTCTGCCTCATCTTTACAATATGTTCAGTATTGGGTCTTTCCTGAGAAACATCTTACTCAGCATTTACCAGCATTTACTGCTTCTTCCCATTTCAGTGGTGGGAGAGGTACTTGCTGTATGAAAGAAGAAATCAATAATTTCTGGCACTTAATGTATAGTACACTCGAGAGGGAGCTCAAGATTTAAAGGAATGAGACAAGTTGGGGTTAATAACTATGGAGTCAAAAGTGATTTCATCAGATGCCATTTGAATTTCTAATTCCACCTCTTCTCTTCTTCCCTGCTTCTCCATTCTCAGATGGCAGGGCTGAAAGAATCCCTTGTGCAATTCATCTTCTCAGACCTGTGAAACAATACTCAGAGGAAACACCGCTCAGTCTCCTATTATAATTCTATCCATTCAGAAAAGAGCATGGAGTTCAGGGGATAGCTTCGATATGGGTCTGAGCCTTTCTCCAACATTTCCAAACACTTCTATTGCTTTTGTGACACACTTTCTGTTTTAAACCCCTTTCTCCCTGCTCTTATTTAAGGTTGCTTCTGACCCTAAATTCACTGCCCCCCACCAAGATGATTCACTAAGAGATGCTCTTGGAAACTGCATGGTAGAATGGAATGATGGTGGGTTCTCGGGTTACACCTGGGTTTAAATCCCAGCTCTGCAGTTACTGGCTGTATAACTTTGGCCACATCACCTAGCCTCTGTGAACACCAGTTTCCTCATCTGGAAATGAAGTGAATGAATCCTACTTCAGAAGGTCATTATCAGAGTTAAAGAAAATATATGCAAAGAACTTACTCATATGCTTGGCACATGACATGTAATATATTAATAAATATACCAGAACCACATTAGTATATATTATTAATAATAATTAAGGCTCTTTGAATTACTTTTCTACTCTTCATAATAAAAATATTAAAATGTTTTGAATCTTTACTATATAGACACATTTCTAAACTCTCTAATTTATTTAATCCTCTCAACAACTCCATAAGGTAGGTACTATTACTAACCCAATATTGCAGTTGAGGACACTGAGGCACAAAGCGGCTTTTAACTTACCTAAGGTCACGCACTGGAAAGTAACAGATCCAGGGTTCGAATACAGTCTGGCTCAAAACTGGCACCCTTTAGAGGCCATATAGGAATGCTGGCTCTAACAGTGTATTTAAGGATCCATAGATTCTTCATATTGTACTTTATATTTATTGAAGAATGAGGTGTTTAAATGAACCAAAAAGACCAGAAGAGTCACTCTCTACAGAAGTAAGCTCAATTTATTCTCAGCCATGAGGTTCAACCCCTCCTTGTCCCTGCTGGAGGAAGTTTTCAGCTACAGGTAATAGGATATTCCCCCAAGCTGGTCTCTAAAGGAGCATAATGGCTCACTTAACCACCAGACCAAAAGTAAGGCAAGCTATCAAGTTGGTTGCTCCAGCAACTCAATGAGATCCTAAAAGACTCAGATTATTCCTACTTTTCTGGTGTGTTGTCTTCTGTCAGCTCCATCCTGAAGCCTGCTTGCCTTGTGGTCCTGTAGCAATTGGAACTGCATGATTCCTCATTCCTATGTAGTGGGCAGGGAAAGAGTTTCCAGTGCTCACCCATAAGCGTGAAGAAAGGCTTTCCTGAACACTACACCCCCCACATAGATTCTCCTCACATCTCAGTGGCCCACATGGCATCCCACGCCCATTCCCAAACCAGTCACTGGAAATGGAGGTGGAATTACCCTTAAGCCAGTCAAGCCCACCCCTAGAACTTGGGGATGTGGTCATCTTCCCCAAGGCACATGGATGTGAGGGGAATAGGGAAACCTGAACAAAATCGAGGTCCTGCTAGGAAGAAGGAAGGAGGGGAATAGTGATGGACAACCAACATATCCAGTACACACCCAAGGGTACATTACCTATTTCCAAGTATTTTCCTGTTTTTCTGGGCCCTGATTTTATCTTCCCTACACTAGGGATAATACTAGTAGCTGCTTCTCATGGAGTGAGCTTACATGGTGATGGATATGGAAGAATTTTTAACAGTATACAAATAAAAGTTGTAGATATTGTTGCTGTGCTGCTGTTGTAGTTTGAGATTTACTCTTCAAACTATGTTGTACTGTTAGTAGCAGGGTCAGAAGAACAGAGACCATGTGTCTTTGGTGCCTGCCAACCTCCATTTCATTCATTCCCATATCCTAGAACTCACTCTCTCCCACCCCATGCTGCCCAAAGTAACCTCTTCCTGAGTATTCTACCCAGGCTCATCCTGACACCTAGCATCTTGGATTCCCATATAACTTCCCGCCTTGCAACCATTCCACCATCAAATCTCATTTCCTAGTTGCTTTGAACTGGGCTCTAGTCTCACTTTGCCTTTCACTAATTTTGTGATTTAGAGCAAAACACTTCACCTCTCTGGACCACTTCCTTCTTCAGTGAAGTGAGATGCTTGGACTAATTAATCTCTAAGGCACCTTCAAGATTTAACTTTTATGATTCTATGAATTTCAGGCAGTGAGGCAAAGAGAAGTGAAGAATTTCAGGCAGGTGGAGGAAGGGATTTGGGGTCAAGAGATTTTAAGCAACAAGTAGCCAGTTAGCAAGGCTACTTTGATTTGGAAGTTCCAAAGACAGACAGACACAAACACTCACGTGTGCACACACGGACATGCACAAGCGTGCACACACACACACAGAGTACCTGTTAGCAATCAACAGTGAACGTTACAACAGGAATGAGGACATCTAATAAAACAGAGATGGACTCAACTACAAAGCACACCTGAAGGATGCAGGTGTAGGGAGTTGAGGCAATGAGACCACATCCTTAAACACATCCAATTTGGCAGAGCTAAGAATTCCACTGAGGGTGGAAAATCATCACTGCTCTGGACATTGCTTTTATAGGCCTAGATGAGCCGAAATTCAAGGGGATCTCTGAAGGGATCATTCTGACCTTCCAAACATAGGAACACATCTACTACTAGGTCTGACCTTGTTTTGCCTTTTTCCCTTCCTAGTTTCAGCCAGGCCTCAAAAGCAGAAAGGCCAAGATCCAACTAGAAAATCTGTTTCTGTTATATTCTCTTGGCTGCTTAGGAGACCTCTCTTGGCAGGCTTTCTGGTGCTTTGTCCAAGCCTGGGACCTCTCTTCCGTGGAGTTTCCATCACCTTGTTCAGGGGAGAAGCTCTAAGCATCACCATGCAGTGCCTAAGAGGCAGTTGCTCTCTTTCTTTTCTTTCAGTCCTTTCTTTCCTTCTTTGTCCCCCAAAGAGTGCAGACAACCTGCACATAGAAGAACACAGAATAATAATAATTATAATGATAATAATAATAGCAGGAACTACCGTTTTTGCCAGCTTACTATTGCTCAGGTATGAGACTAAGAACTTTATATATTATCTCAATAACTAATTAGGTAGGGATGGCAAATATTACTATAGTATAAAAACATTAAAAGGGATAAAATGAGTATTTCATATTGATAAAAATGAAATAAAAACAGTCCACCAAGAAGCTATACCAGCCATGAACTTTTACACACCTAACAATATAGTTCCAAAAATGTATAAAGCAAAAATGCTAGAATACAAGAATTGACAGAACCATTATATATAAGTTGTTAATATACACTTCCCTCTGAAATAGATCAAATAGACAAAATTAAGTACGTGAAGAATTTATATGGCATAGTATAAAGCATAGTAACAAATTATATAGAACTTTGCACTCAACAGAGATTGCACATTGTTCTGAAACATATGTGGAAACAGTTACAATAATTGAACATGTATTAGATCCTAAAAAAAATCTTCACAAACTCTAAGAAGCAGTATTCACCCAAGCATATTCATTGATCAAAATGCAGTAGACTTAGAAATTAAGAGCAAAAGGATAGCAAAAATAAAAACCTACCTACCTGAAAAATTTAAACACCTTTATAATAGATTATTGGGTGTGTCAGTCAAGGTTTAATCAGAAAGACTGGTCCCCTGAGAAATATCTTGGTTTGACTTTATGCAGTTGTGGGGGCTGGTTAAACAGTCTCTGTAACGCTGCTGTCATTGTATCTAATACTGGAGCTTGAAGTCCTTAGGGCAGGCAGGCAGAGTGTAAAGAGGGAGGAGCAAGAACAGGCTGGAACCCACAAGCACAAGCTGGAGCGCATGAGGACAGTTCCTGGCTCTGACCTTAGTCACGCAGAAGTCTGGGCCCTTTGTCATGGAGCTAAACACACACACACACACACACACACACACACACACACACACACACACATGCACATGCACAAACACACACACACACACTGAGTACATGTTAGCAATCAATAGTGAACATCACAACAGGAATGAGGACATCTAATGACACCTCCGAATGAGGAGTCAGAGAAGCTGAAGGAGGATCCAGGAGAAGATGGAGCAGTTCCAGTCTTGAGTACTGTCCCACACCAACAGGAAGAGCCAGCAGACAATGTATGTGAACTATACAATGACTATTACCTCACTTATACTCTCCAAATTGCCCGTGAGAATCTCTCTTGTGGTCCAACCTAACTGGAAATACACAAGAAGGGGAATTCTGGGAAATGTAGTTCAGCCTAGCAAAGCTGATACTTTACAAAGCCACCACAATCTATCCCTTGCCATCTTGGCACCCATGCATATCTCCATACTTAATTTCCAAATAAAGATAATAACAAAGTCATGCTTCTGCCTGACATAATACAACTATCCCCAGACAATGAGAAACATGCTAACCCAGGGGTCAGAAAACTTTTTTTTAAAAGCCAGAGAGTAAATATTTTAGGTTTTGCAGGCCACATGGCTTTTGTTGTAACTATTCAATGTTAGCATTATAGCATGAAAGTAGCCACAAATATGTAACCAAACGAATGTGGCTGTGTTCCAATAAAACATTATTTACAAAAACAGATGGCCAGCCCTTGGGCTATAGTTTGCCGACCCCTGTGTTAATCCTTTCACCAAGGGAGAATAAAAAATCCTTTTTTGGATTTAAGTGATCTTTATTTTCCTCCTATTTAATTCACGCATCACCTTTTGATACCCTATAGCTTAAACATTGAGATATAATGTTAATTACACTTAGCACATCTTATATTAGATAAGGAGATAAGAGAGAAGGAAGAAAACAAAAATGTTTGGTTACTATATATGAAACATATCCATATCAAAATAAGGAAAAATAATCTAACTATTACAGAACCCTTTTCTGCAACTGATTGAGGTTTCTTGTCTGGTTACAAATCTTCTTCCTAAAGGGTTCAGGCCATTAGCAGTTCTACCTGAATTGGAGGTAGTTGTAGTTTTCCACTGACTTAGTAATCACAAAACACAGGTGTACTAAAAGTTGTCCTAGAGGACCTCCTGAGTATCAGAAATACTCATTGTGTAATAGCAACTCAATTTCTGCTTAATATTCAAGCACAATCACCACAGCCAGTATATTAAATCCTTTCTTTGCCTGTTGATTCAATAGCCTTAGGAGCCCAAAGTGGCCAGGTAGCAGACTCTATATCCAATTCAACAGCATGGAACTAAGACTTCTAGAGCAACAGTGCCTGAAATTGTGGGGCTGGGAAACAAAAATTGTACTAGTGGATCACCGGGAATAATAATGAAAGCAACTATTTCCATTTTAACCCCCTTGATTTCTATACTTGTAAATCCTGCTATGGGAAAAATAGCAATATAATGAATATCGATTTAGAGCCTTTACCACAATCTGGAGGACCTTGTTTCAGACCCCCAAGGTGTTGCCACCTACCTGGTCCCATAACTGAGCCTTCACAAGGTGATTATGTCATTCTATCATATATGTTGCATCAGAATTGCAGGTAAGACCAGTGAATTCCATGAGGATGAGCCCATTGCCTCACTTCATTTGTTATGAAGTGAGTTCCTTGGTCAAAAGTGATGCAGTATAGAATACCATGTTTTTGGATAAAGTATTTAGCCGGTTCACAAATAGAAGTTTTGGTAGAAGCATTGCAAGCAGACAAGCAAAAAAGACACATCCATATCCAATAAAGACAGAGTGCTATCCCTTCCATGATGGAAGCTGACCAATGTAATCAACCTGCCATGAGGTAACTGGCTGATTCCACCAGGTAATAGTGCCATGTTGTGGGTTCAGTGTTAGTCTCTACTATTGGCAGATTGGGCATTCAACGACGGCTATATCCAAATAGGCCCTAAATAGTGAAAGTTCCTGTTGCTGATCCCAGCATAACCTCCATCCTGATTCCATGGCCACTGGTTCATGAACCCTCTGGGCAGCAACAGGAGGGACTAGAGGGGAAAGCTGACTGACATCCACAGAACAGGTCATTCTGTTCGCCTGATTATTAAAGTCCTCCTTAGTGAGTGTTCACATGGGACACAAATATCTTTATATTTTGTGCCCATCTGGAGAAGCTTATCCACATACCTCTTCCCCAGGCTTCCATCTCACTGATTTTCCGGTTGTGTTCCTTCCAAATCCCTGACCATCTAGCCGAATCATTAGCCCCAGCCCATGAATTGCTGTAGAATCACTTGTATGGCCATCTATCATTCTAGGCAAAATGGGTAACTATATGCTCTGTTCAAAGTCCTGCCCACAGGAGGAATTTCCCTTCACCACTGTCTTTCAGAGCAGTCCCAAAGTAGGGTTGCAGTGCTCTACTTATCCACTTTTAGGTGGTTTCTGCACATCATGAAGAATTACCTGTAAACAAACTTCAAGTATTTTTATCCTCAGTCAACTAATCATAGGGAAGCCATAGATGTTGTTGAAAGAAAGAAGGAACTGTAGCTACAAAGGGGTCATGGACATCTGGGCTACTTCATTGTGCAACTTATTTGTGCCTTCAGGGCCTGCTTAAGTCCAATATCATAGATATCTCTTCCTTTTGATGAGGGAGTGTTGCTGTGCGTGCCCAACTTTATGGTTTTGTGGGTCAGACATGCCCAGTCCATGATGCTCATCTCAGGTCGTATGGTAATTTGGTAGCTCATGGTCAAGCATTTAGTCTCTACTAAGGCCCAGTAACAAGCCGAAAGTTGTTTCTCAAAAGGGGAAAGTATGGCTTTGCTAAAAAATTGTAAGTGTTTGTACTGTGATTCACGTATAGGATGGGGCCTACCAAAGGCTCCAAACAGCTTCCCTATGTACCACTGATACTTCAAGTACTATCATATCTTCTGAGTCATATGGCCCAATTAGCAGAACAGCTTGCATAGCAGCTTAACCTGTTGCAGAGCCTACTCTTATTCTGGGATTCACTTAAAACAGGCAGCTTTTCAGGTCACTCAGTAAATGGGTCAGAGTAGCATGCCCAAATGAGATATATGTTGCCTCTGAAATCCAAAGAGGCCCAGTAGGCATTGTGCCTCTTTCTTAATGGTAGGAGGAGACAGATGCAGCAACTTGCCCTTCACCTTAGAAGAGAAATGTCTTCATATCTCAGATAATTGGACGCCTAGAATTTTTCACTAAAGTGGCAGGTGCTTGAATTTCTGTGGGATTTATCTCCCACCCTCTGGCACACAAATGCCTTTTCAATATGTCTAGAATAGTTGCTACTTTTTGCTCTGACTCTGCCAGTTTCTGGATGTGTCTATTCTAATTATACATTCTAGAACTGGAAAAATAACCACAAAGTGGGTTTGGGTACACATTGGGCCCACTGTAAGATGGGCCTGAGCCATGTATTAGATATACATTGCTGCCTAACAAATCATTTCAAAACTTAGAAGCTGAAAACAACAAACACTTATTATCTCACAGTTCCTACTGGTCAGGAATCTGGGTGCAGCTTAGCTGGATGCCTCTAGTGCAAGGTCTCTCATGAGATTGCAGCCAAGCTGTTGCCTGGGGCTGCAGTCATCTCAAGACTTGATTGGGCATGAAGGACCCATTCCCAAGATCACTCGCCTGGTTGTTAGCAGTCTTCAGTTTCTCTGTGTTGTTGCACTGAGGGCCTCAGTTCCTCACCATGCTACATGGGCATGTCCATAGATTTGCTTACAATACGGCAGTATGCTTCCCACAGTGCAAGTGATCTGAGAGAAAGAGAGGGAAAGACAGAAAGAGAATGAACCAAAGACAAAAGCCGTAGTCATTTTATACCCTAATGAAGGAAATGTTATCCCATTATTTCTTCCATATTCTGTTCATTAGAAGCAAGTCACTAGGTCCAACCCATAAGCAAGTAGAAGGGATTACACAAGGGTGTGAATACCAGGAAACGGGGATCATTGGGGACCACGTTAGAGGCTGCCAACCACATTAGATTATTGAAATAAAAATGAAAATAAATGCCACAGAGCAACTAAGCCCTTGAGCCACAACTACTGAGCCCACGCACTGCAACTACTGAAGCCCACGCACCTAGAGTCCATGCTCTGCAACAAGAGAAACCACCACAATGAGAAGCCCTAGCACCGCAACAAAGAGTAGCCCCTGCTCACTAGAGAAAGCCCATGCACAGCAACGAAGACCCAATGCAGCCAAAATAATAAAAAAAAATTTAAATAAATAAATAAAAATAATTTTAAAAAGACAAAAAAATGAAAATGACAAACAATTGATTTAGAAATAAACATTAAAAGATCAAATAGCAAAATTCCTCAGGTCTTCACACAACACATCCCATTTTACAGATTGGAAATTCAAGGCATAGAATGGTTAAAAATATGTGCCCAAGATAATTTAGTTAGTGACAAAACTGACACTCAAATCTCAGTCTAATTCCAAAGGCTCTTTCTGACTCTTAACGTCTCCTCCCTAAAGTCCTTTAATGAGGTCATTTATTCCAGATAGCTCTGTTCTTCTGTTCCTTCTCGTCTCTTTCTCCCTACTTTCTTCTCTACTTCTCTTCCATCAAAGAAAAAGATTATTCAGGGAATGGCATATTTACCTTATTGGACCTACTAAGACAACCTCAAATGTGAGGTCATATTTTTTACAGAGAAGTGACCACTTTAAACAATAATCCATGGCCTATCACACTGAACTGTCTCTTCCCCTCTGATGATTTTACATCTTTCCTGTACATTTTGACTTCTGAGCAGGAGCTGGTGATTTTGATACCACAATTTCAGCACACTTGTTCCTTAGCAACAACAGCTGAGTTGTCTTTGCAGGTACCTCAAATTTCAGAGCTGCTCAGAACTTCCCCTCTAAAAGGGCCAGAGTCAATCTCAGAACAATGAATCCAGAGTTTAAAATATAACTTGAGTGGTGTAAGCATACACTCCCATCCCCACCCACTCCTCCCACTTCCCTTTCCCTCCTTCCTGGAGGCCCAACCAGGGAGATTTCAGCAATAATTTCTGTAGTTCAGGAAAATGCCAAGGTCACACTAGGGAGTACCGGGCTGCCCAGAGGACAGTTTCATTTCCCACTGCTTACCTACAAATAAGAAACAACTTGCATGTTTAGAATGATCATTTTCTGTATGTAGCTGAAATAAATCTCAGACCACAAATTAAAGGTTGAAAGAAATAAACTTTATTGTTTAATAGCCAAACAATTTATTTTATGAGCCTCATTCCACATAGAAGTAGAAACCTAGTACATCAATTCAGGAATCCATCTTTAGAGTTGACTTGAGGTGCAGGGTGGGTGGGGGGAGGATGAGTGGGGAAGACAGGGGAGGGGGACTCTGGCCTTTAGCTGTCATCTGTCTATACCTGTATCTATTGAGATGTCTATCATTCAGTTGGTCTCTAATCTTAAAGCCATTCCCAGTCCCTTGTGTCTGACTGCAGGCTCCTCCAGGCTGGCTCTATCTCAGGTACCTCTGTGCTCCTCTCCGAGGTACAGAAACATTCAGCTGTACTTGTATCCCATCTGGTAAGGAGAATCCTACAAGTCTTGTGACCTCCTTGGAAGAAAGATACAGCCTTCCTCTTCTTCTAAATCCCTATACCTGTCTGATGAAGGTTCCACTTCCTTCACTGCCCCCCAAAATTGGCCCTGGGGTTGGGAGGCAAGCCACAGAACCCCTGCTCAGGGACAAATAATGTCTCGCTTCCTCTCAGGCACAACTTCTTCTTCCTCCTCCAGTTCTGTAGACTAATCCCAGGTAGAAAGGAGGTGAGGGGGACAAACTGGCTTTGAGTAACCAAATATTATTCTAAGTCCTTTTGTCTTCTTCCTCGACCTAAGTCGTTTTTTTGTTTGTTTGTTTGTTTGTTTTTTGCGGTACATGGGCCTCTCACTGTTGTGGCCTCTTCCGTTGCAGAGCACAGGCTCCGGACGCGCAAGCTCAGTGGCCATGGCTCATGGGCCCAGCCGCTCCGCGGCATGTGGGATCTTCCTGGACTGGGTCACGAACCCGTGTCCCCTGCATCGGTAGGCAGACTTTCAACCACTGCCCCACCAGGGAAGCCTTTTTTTTTTTTTTTTTTGCTGCATTTGGGTCTTTGTTGCTGCGTACGGGCTTTTCTCTAGTTGCAGCGAGCAGGGGCTACTTTTCCTTGCGGCGCGCGGGCTTCTCATTGCAGTGGCTTCTCTCATTGCAGAGCACAGGCTCTAGGTGTGGGGCTTCAGTAGTTGTGGCACGCGGACTCAGTAGTTGTGGCTCGTGGGCTCTAGAGCGCAGGCTCAGTAGTGGTGCACAGGCTTAGTTGCTCCGCAGCATGTGGGATCTTCCCGGACCAGGACTCGAACCCGTGTCCCCTGCATTGGCAGGCAGATTCCTAACCACTGCGCCATCAGGGAAGTCCTGGACCTAAGATTTTAAAACTGAAAAAGAACTATTTCACTCTTGTTCTCTGGTTTTTCTGAAGACAATCTGTAACTCAAGAATGGGGGAAAAGCCATAGGATAAATAAGAATTATGGGAGAATACATATCAATTAATACCAAAATATTATTTCAATATTATTACAAATAAGCACATTTTCCTGCCTTACAAAAAAATCTGTGTCATTTCTTTTAAAATCATAGTCCTTTATTTTCTTTCACATCCACCCAAAGCAGGAAACTCTGCTGAATGTCCTAAGTGTCCTTGGACACTTAAAAAAAGTATGAGACACAGTCCCTTTCCTTAAGAGTGGTTGTTATGGGGGCTTCCCTGGTGGTGCAGTGGTTGAGAGGCCGCCTGCAGATGCAGGGGACACAGGTTCGTGCCCCAGTCCGGGAAGATCCCACGTGCTGCGGAGCTGCTAGGCCCGTGAGCCATGGCCGTTGAGCCTGCGTGTCCAGAGTCTGTGCTCCGCAACGGGAGAGGCCACAACAGTGAGAGGCCTGCATACCGCAAAAAAAAAAAAAAAAAAAGAGTGGTTGTTATGGGTTGAATTGTGTCCCCCAAGAAGATATGTTGAAATCCTAACTCCCAGCACTTCAGAATGTGACTTTATTTGGAAACAGGATTATCGCAAAAGCAATTAGTTAAGAATACTTTGTACTGGGATTTCCCTGGTGGCTCAGTGGTTAAGAATCCGCCTGCCAATGCAGGGAACATGGATTCAAGCCCTGGTCCCAGAAGATCCCACATGCCACAGGGCAACTAAGCCAGTGCGCCACAACTACTGAGCCTGCGTGCCACAACTACTGAAGCCTGCGCACCTAGAGCCTGTGCTCCGCAGCAAGAGAAACCACTGCAATGAGAAGTCCGTGCACTAAAACAAAGTAGCCCCTGCTCGCCGTAGCTAAAGAAAGCCCACGTGCAGCAACAAAGACCCAACGCAGACAAAAATAATTAAAAATAAGAAAAGAATAGGTCATACTGGTGTCCTTATAAGAAGAGAAGAGATACAGAGAGCGAGACACATGGAAGAAAATTAGCACGTGACAACAAAGACAGATATTGGAGTGATGCATCTATAAGCCAAGAAACAGCCAGGATTGCCAGCAAACACCAGAAGCTAAAAGACGCAAGAAGGGATCTCCTCTACAGATTTCATAAGAAAATATGACCTTATATTTGAGGATGTCTCATAATTGCTTCTATAAGGTAAATATGCCAGTCCCTGAATAGCCTTTCCTCATTTGATGAAACAACATGGAGCATAGCCCTGTCAAGCACCTCGATTTTGAACCTAGCCTCCAGAACTATGAGAAAATAAATGTCCATTGTTAAATCACCCAGTTTGTCGTACTTTGTAACAGCAGCCCTGGGAAATGAGTACAGTAGTCAATTAAAGTTTCAAAAACTCAGATATCACAAAGCAGTTACAGAATAATGCAGTGTTAAACTGTGTGGCACTAAGGAGATTTGCAAAAGGAGTCCTCAGGGGCCACCGGGTTAATTCATTCACAACGTTAACACAAAGAGGTTTACCTCTCATTGGCCTTTTCCATCCCATGCTTCAAGATATCACAAGAGAAAGCCTCCAGCTAAAGGTCAGTCTTCCTGGAGGAAGAGACTCTTCTTTTGAACACAAATGCCATAGGCTCCAAAGATAAACAGGACAAGTCCTCACATCTAGGAAAGTTATGCTTGCTATGACTGTCAGCTCCAGGATGGGACCAACAATGTGGCTCTGAGCTTCCCCCAACCAGAGCCTCAACCAGCAGGAGAATTCTGTCTTATTAGACCTGTTTTGAATCTTCATTACTTTGCCTGAAATCTTGCTGATTGGATAATAACAGTGGATCCTACACAGCCTGCCTGATTTGATTCTGCCAAGTCCTCCTCTACTCTTAGGACCTCTTTGACATGAGCCACTAAATTAGGTGTCTCTATTGGGCTTCAATACCCACCAGTTATATAACAAATAAATTCTCTTTTCCATAGTTGCAGGATTGACCATTACACATTTTTCTGTTTTCAGGGAAGGAAGTAAGAAATGGGGAAGGAAATTGGTCTCAAAGGACAGTGTGGTAAGGGCAGAATGAAAACCCAAATTGTGGACTTAGAAAAGGACTAAGGAAATGAAAACTGGTTGGGCTTGCTTGTCTCTTCACTTTCCCCTATCTCCCACATCCAAGTAATCAGCAGATTTTATCCATTTTATGTCCAAAATATATCTCAGATCTATTCTTTCAAATTTCAATAACCACTACTTCTTCAGACCAGAAAACCATCATCTCTGTCCTACACAACTGCTAAAACCTCTTAATTGAGCTCCCTTTTTCCAATCTTATTCTCATTTAATACAAAGCAAGTACAATAATCTTAAATTATGAATAAAATCATTTCTTCTGGTTAAAATCCTTCAGCTTTCATTTTCAGCCAAGATGGAATAACAGAGACTAGATCTGTCCTCCTTCCCTAAGCAATTAGAAAAATGGACAAATTTATTTATCTATATATATATACATAAAACTATTTTTCAGACAGGTAAGAACAGCTAGAGTCTGTGGCTTTCTTGCTTGGGTCCATTCCCATCCTACCACCCCCAGGTTAGTTACTGAGAATGGTAGCTTTAAAAAGGTAAGGCTAGTTGTAAAAACCAGCAGCTTTGCTACTTGCATGAACTTACTGCCTAGAGGTAGTTTCTAGTCCACATCACTGGGAAGGGTTAACCAAACCGATCTCATGAGTTGCAGAGACAGAGATCTAGATAGAGGAGGTTAGGGTGGCTAGAATCTGTGGAGCAGAGTACTGGAGAAGAGTGAAAATTACAAAGATAGAGATAGAGATGGACATGGCAAGGGAGATGGAGATGGGGGGCAGAGAAAGAGAGAGAGGGAGAGGGAGAGATTCGAAAGTCTAGAGGGATCCCATCAAGTCTCTGGCTGAGTACTGATCTGTACATGTGTAACAGGAATCTACCCTAGGCCAGGGAAGGAGCCACCTGAATGGAATAGGCAGAACGATTCACAGATCTGCGGGTAGTTTGTGTTCCTACTAGCCAGAGTAGAAAGACCTCATATCATAACTCATGGGGCATTAGGTAGATTCCCTTCTTTAAGTCTTAATAGTAGCACTGAATTAGCTCTAGATTAAAGGCTACTCTGGACCTGCTCTAATAAAGCTTAAAAGCAAGCCCCAAAATAAGCCAAATGATCCCAGGTAACGTAACTGTACCTCAGAACAAAATCCATTATTGGTTAAAGAAATAGAACAAAATCCAGCAAAACAATATAAACTTTACAATGTCTGGCATCCAATAAAAAATTACCAAGTGTGCAGATAGGACCTCTAGTTATGACAGAATGAAGAGGTATGTGAATCCTTTCTTCAAAAAATTATAAACTGGATAAAATTGTCAAAAATAACCATTTCAGGGCCCTGGAGAATGAACAAAAGCACACACCACATTGAGAAGCAATTATTAATTTTTTTTAAATTGAAACTTCAGGTAAGAACAGCAAGAGTCTGTGGCCTTATTGCGTGGGTCCATTCGCCTTGTCCTGCCCCCAGGTTAGTTACTGAGATCGATAGTTTTTAAAAGGTTAAGCTAGTTGTAAAAAACAAGCAGCTTTGCTGCCAAGGGGCAAGACTAGACTTGGGGCAGGAAGCAAAAAGCCATGACAACCTTGTCAGTTAAAAAAGAAAAATTGGTAGAAAATAAACAGGCAAAACTCACAACTTTGCTAGTCTGAGTTTGTGATCACAGCTGGGGCAAGCAGCCAGACCAGGTAGAAATTTAACAAGGAGATCTTGAAAATAACAGAGCCATAGAAGAGCTAGATTAGCTCTTCATCTGTCCCTGGCTGACTGGAAAACTACATGTGTGCCAGGGGAAACTCAAGAGAGCTCAGTGGAAAGTAAAATCCTAGGCATACTTGAGAACTAGCTAAACTTTGTTTTGTTTTGTTTTGGTGTGTATTTTTTAAATTAATTTTTATTGGAGTATAGTTGATTTACAATGTTGTATTATTTTCTTGCTGTACGGCAAACTGAATCAGTCATACATATACATATATCCACTCTTTTTGAGATTTCCTTCCCATTTAGGTCACCACAGAGCATTGAATAGAGTTCCTTGTGCTCTACAGTGGGTTCTCATTAGTTACCTATTTTATACACAGTAGTGTATTTATGTCAATCCCAATCTCCCAGTTCATCCCACCTGCCTTTCCCCCCTTGGTAACCATAAGGTTGTTCCCTACACCTGTGACTCTATTTCTGCTTTGCAAATAAGTTCATCTCTACCATTTTTCTAGATTCCACATATAAGCAATATTATACAATATTTGTTTTTCTCTTTCTGACTTACTTCACTCTGTATGAAAGTCCCTAGGTCCATCCACATCTCTGCAAATGGCACTATTTCATTCCTTTTTATGGCTGAATAATATTCCATTGTATGTATGTACCACACCTTCTTTATCCATTCCTCTGTCGATGGATATTTAGGTTGTTTCCATGTCCTGGCTATTGTAAATAGTGCTGCAACGAACATCAGTGTGCATGCATCCTTTCAAATTATGGTTTTCCATGGATATATGCCTAGGAGTGGGATTGCTGGGTTATGTGGTAGCTCTATTTTTAGTTTTTTAAGGAACATCCATACTATTCTCCACAGTGGCTGTACCAATTTACATTCCCACCAACAGTGTAGGAGAACTAGCTAAACTTTGAATGAACTCACTCCTCAATCTACACATAGATAGTCCTGCAGAGGGGCGGGTTAAAGCCCAAGGTGTTAAAGCAAAATCTCTGCTCAAATTATTGGCTGATGACTAGGCTATGCTGACACAGGGATGACCTCTAGTTAAGCTAGGATAAAAAATAAAAACAAGAATAAGAATCTGGGCAGCGACATTAGCAGTAGCCTGCAACCCCTGGGGGTGAAAGATTCCACCATTTAAGTTCAGACAAATTTTTTAAAAATCAGGGGAAAAAACCTGGACTACAGACTTGCTACCATGTATTACTGAAAATGCCTGACTGTCAACCAAAAGTTATGAGAAATGCCAAGAAACATTAAAGTGTGATTTACATTCAGGAAAAAGTCAGTAATAGAAACTAACTCAATGAGCCCAGATGTTGGATTGAGCAGACAAGACTTCAAAGCAGCTATTATAAATATATTCAAATAATTAAAGAAACTATGGTCAAAGAATTAAAAGAAAATATTAACATAGCTAATAAGCAAGGAATTTCAATAAAGAAATGGAAACCATATAAAAGACCCAAATGGAAATTCTAGAGTTGAAAAGTACAAAAACTAAAATGAAATGTGCGGCCTTAATGGGCTCAGCATCAGATATGAGTTGGCAAAAGAGCAAATCAGTGAACTGGATGATAGATTATTAGATATGTTCCAATCTGAATAATAGAGAAAAAAAGAATGAAGAAAAATAAAAATATAGAGAGCTTCAAAGACCTGTGGGACAGCATCAAGCATACCCACTAGCCATAATATAGGAGCACCAGAAGGTGAGAAGACAGTTAGAAAAAACACTTGAAGAAATAATAGCTAAATATTCTCCAAATTTGAATGCAAACATTAATCTTCAAATCCAAGAAATTCAACAAACCCCAAGCGTGATAAACTTAAAGAAATCCACTCCTAGACACATCACAGTCAAAAAGTTGAAAGCCAAAAAAAAGGAAATTCTTGAAATCGGTAGGAGAAAAATGACTCATACAAGGGAACAAAAATGTGAATAATAGCTGATTTTGCATCAGAAATAACAGAGGCCAGAAAGCAGCAGAGTGACATATTCAAAATGCTGCAAGAAAAACCTTTTAATCAAGAATTCTATTTTTTTTAACATCTTTATTGAGGCATAATTGCTTTACATTGTTGTGTTAGTTGCTGCTGTGTAACAAAGTGAATTAGCTATACGTATACATGTATCCCCTTGCACCTCCCTCCCACCCTCCCTATCCCACCCCTCTAGGTGGTCACAAAGCACCGAGCTGATCTCCCTGTGCTATGCGGCTGCTTCCCACTAGCTATCTATTTTACATTTGGTAGTGTATATGTCAATGCCACTCTATCACTTCCTCTCAGCTTACCCTTCCCCCTCCCCATGTCCTCAAGTCCATTCTCTACGTCTATATCAATCAAAACTAAAAATAAGGACATTTCCAATGATCAACAATTCAGAGAATGTGTTACTAGTCAAACTGTCATACAAGAAATACTAAAGGAAGTCCTTCAGGCTGAAAGGAAATAATATCAGATAGTAAATCAAGTCCATAGGGAGAAATGAGCACAGAAATGATAAATATGTGGGTAAATAAAACAGATAAATAAGTATAATATTTAAGAAAAATATATTTATAAATATATAAAATATAGCTCATGAATATATTTTCTCTTTTCTTCTCTTAATTTGTTTTAAAACAGGATTGTTGGGTTTATAACACATACATTAAAATATATGACAATGAGGAATACACAAATAATTAGTATGTGTCCTTTATTTTGTTCTATAAATAGTGCAAAGGATGCAGAAAAAATATATATGACAATGATGTAGGAAGGAGATGGAAATGGAGTTATATTGGAGGAAAGTTGATATAATTTCCTGGAATTAAGTTAGTATTAACCTGAAGTAGATTGTGATGATTAAGATGTACACTATAATCCCTAGAGCAACAACAACAGCAACAACAAAAAGCTTTAAAAATAGTGTTAAAAAAATCAAAAGAGAAATGAAAGTGGTATACCAAAATGTTTGTTTGACACAAAAAATACAATAAAGGTACACAGGAACAAAAAAGCCATGAGATATATTGAAGGCAGATATGTAAATCCAACCATGTCAAATAGTATGTTAAATGTGAATAGACTAAATGCTCCAGTCCAAAAGCAGAGAGTGTCAGACTCAGAGAAAAAGCAACAATATGTAGTCTAAAAGAAACAGTTTAGATTCCAAGACACAAATGAATTGCACATAAAAGGATAGTGTGATTGTTAATTTTATGTGTCAACTTGGCTGGACCATAGTGTCTAGATTTTTGGCTGAACATTATTCTGGATATTCCTGTGAAGGTGTTTGTGGATGAGATTGACATTTAAATTGAAGGACTTTGAGTTAAGCAGATTAATTTCCATAATGTAAGTGAGCCTTACCCAAATAAGTTGAAGGTCTTAATGGAACAAAGACTGACCTCCCCTGAGCAAGAAGGAATTCTGCCAGTAGATGGATCAAACTGCAACTCCCCTGGGTCTCCAGCCTGCCAGCCTATTCTGCAGATTTTAGACTTACCATGTAAGCCAGCTTTTTAAAGATAATCCTTCTCTCTCTCTGTCTCTCTGTCTCTCTCTACCTGAGGACTCATGTCTATCTTCAATTCTGGAAATTTTTCAACCATTATCACTTCACATATTTGCACCTCTCTTTTTTCTATTTTCTGTCTCTGCAATCCCTACTAGATATATGGTACAACCTCTTATTTCAACCTCCATGTCTTCTAATTTCCCTTTTGATTTTTCTGTTTTTCCTCTCTGTGTCGTGCATTCTGTATGATTTCTTTACATTTATCTTCTAATTCTGTAATTTTCTCTTCAGCTAATCTAAACTGCTATTTAATCTGGTTTTCTCAATGTTTTCTTGATATTTCGACTCCTAGAATATCTGTATGTTCCAATTATTTATTGCTACATAACAAATTATCTCAAAACTTAGCATCTTAAAACAACCTTTTATTTTGCTCATGATTTTGTGGATTAGGAATTCAGATAGGGCTCAGTTAGAGGTTCTGGCTTAGGGTCTCTTAGGAAATTGCATTCAGACAGTGGTTAGAGCTAGAAGAGCAGAGGGCTGGAGAAGTTGTGGATAGCCAGATAGCTCTCTTTCTTTATGTTGTCTCAGGACCTCTGCATATAGTCATTTTGTATAGGCCTGACAATTCCTGGGCAGTTGAACTCCTTACATGGCAGCTCAGGACTAAGCACAAATGATCCCGTCAACAAAGCAAAAACTGCCTCACATTTCTGATGTAGCCTCAAGAAGTCACACAGCACCACCTATACCACATTCTATTAGTTACAAGTGAGTCACAATCATGTCCCTCAAGGAAAGGGACATAGACCCCATCTCTCGATGGAAGGAGTATAAAAGACACATTGTAAGAGAAAAGCATGTGGGATAGGGAATATTGTTGAGGCATCTATGGGCAATGATTTTGGAAAATACAAGCTACTATACTACATGATTTTCTTTCAAATCCTTCTTTTTAAAAAAAATATGTCCTGTTCTTACCTTACAAATTCTATTCCTTCCTCTCTTTTTTTGAACATTTGAAAGCATACTTAAAGTCTCTTTTGCATTGTGTCCTGGATTGTGGATAAGACCCCATCAAGCTTTTCCATGGCTGCATCTGCTGAGGGTTCTATGGGATTCACTGATTTCACATAAATATTTAATTTAAATTCTTGGCACAGGGCTTTTCTATGATGAGGTTATTGTGAGAATTTGAGCCTCCATAGGCAGCACAGGATAAGGATCTTTATATCTCTTAGCTGACTCTTTTGACATTCATGGTCAAAAGTGAGAGCCTCGGGACTTCCCTGGTGGCTCAATGGCTAAGAATCTGCCTGCCAATGCAGAGGACACAGGTTCAATCCCCGGTTCCGAAAGATCCCACATGCCGTGGAGCAACTAAGCCCATGAGCCACAACTACTGAAGCCACGTGCCCAGAGCCCATGCTCCGCAACAAGAGAAGCCACCACAATGAGAAGCCCGCGTACCATATCGAAGAGTAGCCCTCACTCGCTGCAACTACAGAAAGCCCACGCACAACAACAAAGACCCAACGCAGCCAAAACTAAAAATAAATAAATTTATAAAAAAATAAAAAAGGGAGCCTGGCCCATTCTCTGTGAGGAGCCCAGCTACAACTTACGCAATGCACAGGAGACCTAAAGACTGGACCGCCACCCTTTCCACCTGTTAAAATCCATACTCTAAGGTGCTGGAATTGCTCATAAAACATAAGTAGCACTGACCTCTGTGGATTCTCCCTTAATTTCTGACACCTGGAAATTTCTGTTTCTTACAAGTTCAGCTATGGACTCAAAAAAAAATGTTTTTTGTATCTAGAAATTTTATGTGTTAGGAGTGAAAAGAGGATTTCCCATGTTTTCTTGGTCCTCTTCTTGACCAAAAGTCAACTGTGTTTCTAAGTATAGAACTTTAGATTGCTGAATGCTTGCATTTAATGAACAAATAAGCTCTTCTTTATGGTTCCCCTAACTTCATTGTAGGAGAAAATAAGAGAATGGGGTTTTTGTGCAAAGGAATAAAGGTGTGGGTGTGTATTTGAGGGAAACCTATAAGGGAATGGACAAGTTCAGAGCTTGCTAGATTCAGGTCACAGATGTTAAGGGCCCATTCTATTTATTTATTTATCTATCTATTTTAAAATTTTATTGAAGTATAGTGGATTTACAATATTGTTACTAGTTTCAGGTATACTACAAAGTGATTCAGATATAGATAGATAGATAGATAGATAGATAGATAGATAGATAGATAGATATGGATAGATTCTTTTTCAGGTTCTTTTCCATTATAGGTTATTACATGATACTGAATATAATTCCCTGTGCTATAAGGACACATTCTTGAAGAGTTGTTCCAACGTGAGTCTGCTGCCTGGAAAGTACCCAGTAAGAGTTCACAGGATTCTAGTGATAGTCACTATTCAATGACCTTTTTATCCCCATCAATTGACCATCCAGTCTTCAGATGGAGGGTTCTGTATTCTCAGAACTCTTGACCACCAGCTTTCTAACTGAGAAGTGAGGAGTAGCAGCACCTTGCCCTGCTGTGATTCTATCCAGGCCACAGTGTTTGCCAGCCCAAGGAGAATGCTTCAGAAAACTGAAGTGAACATTCTGGAAAACCACTAAGCTTTGGAAAAGCGTTCTCTTACTTTTTCTTCATGGAGGAACAAAGCATAATAGAGCATCAAAAACAAAGGCAGATGGAGGGTCCACCCATGAATGTCACAAGTGCAGAGATTTTAGGCACATGTGAGGTATGAGGTAGTAAGAATCCTAAGGAAACTCAATCTAATCTAGCAGAGCCTGTTCCCAGGGAGGTGGGGGAAATGGGATTTTAATAAAGTTAGTCTTCAGTTTATTTTCTCCCCTCTCCTCCTCCTCTTGCCACTTACTCAAAAGGAATCCTTTTCAGGACTTCCCTGGTGGTGCAGTGATTAAGAATCTACCTGCCATTGTAGAGGACACTGGTTCGAGCCCTGGTCTGGGAAGATCCCACATGCCGCGGAGCAACTAAGCCCGTGTGCCACAATTTGAAGCCCACGCCTAGAGCCTGTGCTCCACAACAAGAGAAGCCACTGCAATAAGCAGCCCGCACATGCCAACGAAGAGTAGTCCCCACTCGCTGCAGCTAGAGAAAGCCTGCACCCAGCAACAAAGACCCAGCCCAGACAAAAATAAATAAATAAATTTATATTTTTTAAAAAAGGAATTCTTTTCAGGTTTCTGTCTGAAAGTGCCCTTTCAAAAGGAGATTCGTGAGGGTTCATATTTATACAACTGCTCTTATATAAGCAAGATGATAATGATGACTCTCCAACCACTACCCATTCCTCAAGGTCCAGTTAAATTCCCACCCCTACACGAAGTATTCTCTGTCAACTTCAGCCCATTCTAACTTCTCCTTTTCTCTTCCCTCCAATTTACTGTCTATTTCATTCACTGGTCACCTCACACATGCCTCAGTATTTTTCCTGTCATTGTCTCAAGTTGTTATTTATCTCTAATATTCTTTGCAAACTTTTAGTATGTTGAGTTTTGATCTCTCTAACCAGATTATAGGAGTTTTAAGTCCAGGAGTGTAGATTACACATCTTCATTTTAATAATTTATAGCATTCACCATAGGCTTAGCATGACACAAGGGCTCCATATATATTAATAAATGATAGCTTATTTATTCACTGCTCCTGTTTGGAAGTTTATATGATATACCACATATTCAGAAACCGGGATGCTCTGGAATACAAAGAACCCTTGAAGAAGTTGTGCAGTCTCACCATGCTTCAGTTTCCCACCAGCAATATGGAGATGACAATACTTGCTGCTCTCTGCTTTGCTGGTAGATGAGAAGGTTGTTGTTATTTTTTTTTTTTTAAATTATGTGACATAATGTCTTTTTAAATTTTTATTTATTTATTTAATTTTTGGGGCTGCATTGGGTCTTCGTTGTCGTGCGCGGGGTTTCTCTAGCTGTGGTGAGCGGGGGCTACTCTTCCTTGCAGTGCATGGACTTCTCATTGTGGTGGCTTCTCTTATGGAGGACAAGCTCTAGGCGCATGGGCTTCAGTAGTTGTGGCACGTGGGCTCAGTAGTTGTGGCTCACAGGTTCTAGAGCTCTGGCTCTGTAGTTGTGGCGCACAGACTTAGTTGCTCTGTGGCATGTGGGGTCTTCCCAGACTAGGGATTGAATCCGTGTCCCCTGCATTGGCAGGCGGATTCTTAACCACTGCGCCACCAGGAAAGTCCCTGACATAATGTCTTTATAAGCTTTCTGTAAAGTCTCGGCACAGGTGTGCCTCACTTTGCACAAATCACATAGTTACAAAAATTAGAGAAAAATGAGATTTTACTGACTTATTGTTTGACTTCACATTTAAAGTTTGATATGAGTTTGTAGGTTGTGAAATTAAATATCCAGTAGGGACTTAAGAAAAAAAAAAAAGAACTCTTGGTCAGATAAACTTGACTTGAAATAAAGACCCTGTCCTAATTTATATATTTATAAATCTAGAATTTCCCTTGCACCCTCCCCCAACATGGAGAAGGTCCATAAGTGATCCATCGATCAAATCCCTCTTTTTCTGATTTGCACAATCCCCATTCTTGTTTATTCTCTGTTAAACCCACCTGGTGAAACTCCAAATTCAGTAAGCCAACCTTCTGCCTCCAGGGCCCCTGCACCTTAAATATGGAGCTCCTCTGAGGATAATTAATCACACAGCCCTGTAGATTTCACCATCACCAATCTCCTCAAACCCCCAGCCCTTCCACCCCCCCCCAGAACTCATAGTAAATGACTTTGCTTCCCACTTAGCTAGAAAAAAAAGAAATATATATATATATATATATATACACATATATATACATATATATATACATACATACACATATATACACACACATGCGTATATATATACAAATATGTGTGTGTGTCATAAGATGATAACAACCTCAACAAAATTGCTCTGTTCAACCCCACCCAAATCCCCTCCCCAAGAAACTTATGTAATTAAGATGTGACTTTGGGTGTCCCTTTGGCCATCAGAGACTTAAGTAACTTGACCTAAATGCTAAACCCTCAATTTCTCTACCTGTATGAGCCTAGGGACCATCCTTAAGGATTATGCAAATGCAACACTTAATTGCTTTTGCCTTATCTATTCCTTTTGCACTCTGTGTTTTGTCTCTAAGGAGTCTTTGACAGCCAGGATGCTCACCTTGGCCCCTTCACTGTTTTCCACAGGAAATCCTATTATAGTTGTGGTTTTGTGAATTTCATAACTTCACTGAAGGCCTAAGGAGTTATGGGGAGGTATCACATACTGCTTTTTACCTGTACAGTGATCTTATACCCAATTTCCTATCTCAGAGCCATCCAAAGCCCCTGCTCTTGACCTATGACCTTCAACACCATGGGCCAGTGAAATGTAACTCACTTCCTAATGCTTCTTTCTTGGGGTGACTCTGGCCAGTCTGCCCAGTCTCCAGCTCTTTGGGATTCTGGAAAATAAAATTTTCAACATCTCATTGTACTCATCTTTTTTGAAACTTTTCTTTACTTCCATTTTCAGTGGAAAGGCTGGTTTAAGGGTTTTGTTTGTTTTTGTTTTTCATTAATTGAAGGCTTCTTACACCACCCATTCTTGGAGTTCTATTTGTATCTTGGACATAACTTGAACACACAAATTCAGTATATTTTAAATGAACCTGCCCATCTGCCTCTGCTGCCATCTTCCTCTGAAAAACTGTATTTTCTTCTGAGTGAAGGATAGTCTCATCTACCCTGTTGACCAACCAAATCACCCTTAACGTTAGTCTCCTGAAATTCTCATGTGCTACCAAACAGTCACCAAGACCAATCAATTCTACCACTTAGCTCACTCTCTCTCCTTTACTGTCACTTCCCAAGCTCAAGCCTACATGATTGCAATAGTCTTCTTGTTGGTCTCCCTGAGTCTAGCCTTGCTACCTTTAATCCATTCTTTAGGCTTGAAGCTATAGGTTGGTTCAGATATGCTCTAGTTGGCTCTCATTATCTTTAGGCCAGCAGCTGCTTAAGGCTTGACTACTGCTCCAATTGTCTCATTCTGCTGCCCAAGCTAAAGGAGTAATGGCCATCTTTGAATCTGCTGTAGCCAGAGAGATCATTCTAAAATCCAAAGGTTATCAACCTCTCCCTTGATTAAAATTCTTCAGTGGCTCCCTAATGCTCTTAGAAGACAGCCCAAACTTATCATGATGTAGTAGTTAGCTATTGTCACAATGATACCATGTAACAAACTATCCCCCAAATCAGATGCTTACAATAACATTCCCTATTCTCATGCTCACGAGTCTATCATTTGGCTGCAACTAAGCTGAACTAGGTTAGAATTCAGGCTCCTCAGCTCCAAGATCCAAGCTGAAGGAGGTATATTAGGCTCAGAACTATATACAGCATAAAGGATCTTCCAATAAAGGCCCTGCCTTATCATCCAAGTTCCCAGCACAGAACCTAATCTATAGTAAATGCTCACTAAGTGTTTGTTGAATGACTGATGAAGCCAGATAAGGTTCACTTTGGGAAAACCAAGAAGTTAATTTCTGTGTCTATAGCCTCCCCTTTATACATGTCATTTTCTCCTCTATAATGTGTCTTGTTTAGGAATCTGGTTCCCTTGTGATCACCTCCCTCTGATCACTACTAAAACTCACTCTCACAAAGGCCATGCACTCAACAATTTACACATTTATAGAAAATATCAGTCTTTTTAACCCTTCCAGATTTATTTGGCATCTGAGCTCTCACTAGGGAATCTGTAGCAAGACTTTGACCTCTGCTAAAGTAATTTAAATCACCTAGTAAAAGATTTGAAAAATTAATAAATGGCAAGTTATATTCTGAATAACTAGCTGAATAAATGCCAAGTTATATTCTCCAGGTAAGGTTCATGCAAAAAACAGATTCACCTCCTGTTAGTTTATCATACAGATGTCAGCACAACCCCTCACAACCATGTTACAAAGTGTTTCACTCAGTTAGGTGCTTTATTTTAAGCCCTCCAGGATGGAAGCTTTCTTTGAATGTACTAAGGATAAAGACAGCTGCCACAGACAGCGATCTTCCCATAACACACCAACATTCATGCCAGCCTCCCCCATGATTAATCCTTCAGCCTGTGGTGTACACATGGCTTCTTCCAGTCAGAGCCGAGAATGCCCCTAGAAATAGGTCATCTGAAATAAACATCAACTTCACTTCAAAAAGATTCTATGCCTATGTGGTCATAACCCAAAAAAAGAGTCCTTTGGGGAAACAGGACATGTAAACAGCAGAGGCCAGGCATCTCTTGCATCCTGTTCCTGCCTTCTCAGTGGCAACTTCATAATTGACCTCTCTAAAATCAACAGCTCTCTACTCTCAAAATGGAGTTTGGGCAACATCTTTCGCTTCTTTCCTGATTTCCATTGCCTTAGCCTAGCAACATAATACTCATTTGTAAGAACATGACTTAAGGCATGTAAGCAGCAGGCTTGCTCCATCTTCCTGATAAAATTATAAAACAGCAAACATAACTAGATGCATCTCTAAGCCAGATTACTGGGGGAGGGATTTGGAAGGTAATGCGTGGGTACAGACGAAACTAATATTTATTGAACAATTTCCATGCACCACTGTTATATTGTTTTACATACAGGATGTAGCTTAACCCTCATAACACTTATCTGATATCTGTTATTATCTCTCTTTGTAAATAGGAAAGCCAAAGCTCAGAGAGGTTAATTAACTGGCCCTTGGGTCCCACAGCTAGTATTCAGCAAAAATAGAATTAGAACCCAAATCTGACCAATCTCCAAAATCCATGTCCCCAGCACCTGCTACACGTCTCCTTAACTGAGTCTCCTTAATGAGAGAATGAAAGACACGTTTCTGGAATTGTATGGTAAGCAAGGAACTTGTAATGAACCAATCAACAATCTTCCAAATAACAAGTATTTGCTTAAAGCTTCATAAGTGCTGAGCTTCAGGCTAGTCACTACAGGAGAGACACAGAAGTAGATGATGGGCTTTCTGACCTCCAGTAGATTACAACCTAGGAGAGGAGAAAAGGATCTTGTATCCAGAAAATGGACAAATGCTCAACTGTGTAGTACAGCTCAGAGATAGGACAGGCCAGCGTAGGCTGAAAAAGGAATGGATCAGTCAGGGTTCTACTTGCAGGAAACTAGATTTAAGCAAAAGAATTTAGTTAACATCTAGTGGGCAAAACCGCAGTGACATATCATTTTATACTCACTGGAATGGATATGATCAAAATGACAGATAATAACAAAGATTATTTGGCAAAGATGTGGAGAAATTGGAACTTTCACACATTGCAAAATGGTGCAGCCACTCTAGAAAACAGTTTAGCAGTTCCTCAAAAGGTTAATCGTAGTTACCATAGTTACCATACCAGCAATTCCACTCCTAGGAATATACCCAAGAGAAATGAAGATATAACATCTACACAAAAACTTGCACATGAATGTTCATAAAAGCATTATTTATAATAGCCAAAAAGTAGAAACAATTCAAATATCCATCAACAGACGAGTGAATAAATAAAACGTGGGATATACATACAATGGAGTATTATTCAACAATAAAAAGGAATGAACTACCTATACGTGGATTCATCCATTACAACATGGATGAATCTTGAAAATGTAATACCAAGTGAAAAAAGCCAGTCCTCAAAATCACATGTTGTATGATTCCATTTATATGAAATGCCCAGAATAGGGAAATCTATAAACATATAAAATAGATTAGTAGTTGCCTACATCTCAAAGTAGGGGGAGGAATGGAAAGTGATAATGGATATGAGGGTTTTTTTAGAGGAGAAAAATGTTCTAAAATGAGATTGTGGTGATCATTGCACAGTCCTGTGAATTTACTTTAAAACATTTAATTGTACATTTTAAATGGGTGAATTGTATGGTATGTGAATTATATCTCAATAAAACTGTAAAACAAAAACAAAAACTAGTTGGGGGAGTTTCCTAGTGGCCTAGTGGTTAGGATTCTGGGCTTTCACTGCCGTGGCCCAGGTTCAATCCCTGGTTGGGGAACTGAGATCCTGCAAGCCACATAAAGTGGCTAAAAAAAAAAAAGAAATTAGTGGGTAGCTTACAGAATCTCTGGGAGACTGCAGAACTAGGTTTAGAGGTTGTGGAGGCAGGAAAAAAAATGCTCCAAATTATTCAGGTAACTGTAATGGCAAATACATCACGACCATTGCTACTGGGGACAGACTATGTTGCTTGCCCAGAGGACACGACCAACACAGAATTCAGCTACAAGGAGCACAGACATTACTGTCTCTGGAAGCCAGTATCTGCCACTGCTGCAGCCCCCAGTGGCCACCAGAATGTATTCTGAATGGTCCCTGCTCTTCTCATGGCTAGTTTGGGGTGGGGGCATTTCACTGGGAGAGCCTAGGTCACATGGCCACACCTCATCTACAAAGGAGGCTGGGAAAGTGTGCACCTGGCATTGTCAGGGTTGTAGTGGACAATGGACAGTGCCTTATAAGGGTGATTCTCCAAACATAGGAAGAAGGTGGCCACAAAGAATGACTAAGGCTGCTACAGAAAGTTTCTCAAATTGGAAATAGCTTTAGCTGGTCTTTGAGGGATGGACAGGATTTGGACCCACTAAAATGAGAAAAACATTGCAGTGAAGGAAATTGCATTAGGTATGTAGGAATAAAAACCTAGGTTTTTCAGGAGTTCACAAGGTCTTCCTACTGGATGGAAAGGTAAGGCATGCAGGCATCTAAAAAATGACACAGGAAGCAGACTGACATCAAGCTCTGAACTGTGCAGTTGTAGGAACTTTAAAAGTCACTGAAGGTGGGTTATTAGAGGAAACCCTCAAGGTCCAAATCACTGGTCAGAATTTTTTCATAGTCTGGCCACCAGGGGCTTCAGTGACAACTTAAAAGTTAGAACCAACCAATCCCCTGAGTACCAGGGAGGAGGCACCCAGGTGGTTTCTTCACTTCCTTTGTTTTGTCCCCTTGCAAGCCTGGGCAGGAAACTGAGCAGTGGAAACAAGGGCTGCTTTTGAGGTGTATTCAAATGGGGACCATGGTATCAGTTTGGGGGTGGGACATGTTATTTCTGGTTTAATCTGTTGAGACTTTTTTGCCAAATAATTTCTTTTTCTCCCTGTGTCTCCTGTGAACACAGGATAGATTGATCCCTTTCTCAGACCATCCCACATCATTTCTTTCTATTTTTGAGTTCTGTTTAGAACTCTAAATCTTTGTTGCATCTGGGTAGCTGAGATGATATAGAGCAGTCTGGAAGAGGGTCTGGCCCTTTCAGCATAGTTCATTTTATTTTTATGCTTCCTTTCTATCTGGCTTTTCTTAATAGCTTTGAGATGAATTTCCTTTCAGCCTTGCTCTGGCCTTGTGAAAGCAAGGAGTTGAGTTATTAGGCACAATAGGAGCATTTATTTATCTGACTTTCATCAAGATAAATAAAAATTTATATAAAATCTTAGCACATCAAAAAATCCCAATATATAAGAAATAAGTATGGTTTACTTAATGGTTTTGCAAAACTTTGTTGTAAAATCTCAACATGGTAAATTAACTTGCTAAATAGTATCTTAGCCTGAAATCCCTGATAGCACTATGGAGCAAATGGAAGAGGTGAATTTTAAGAAAGTCTCACCGTGGAGCTTTAAAAAAAAAAAATCACCACATCAGCGATATCATACATAAAAAGCGGGGATCATGGATTCATCGTCAGTAAATTCAATAGCAGCCAGAGCACCATTTGCTAGAAATTCACTTTGAGTCTGAATTATTTTAAATAAGGCATCACACATAAGAGTAAGAAAGAAAAAATTCCCAGCTCAGTTTCCATTAATTTCCCAGCCAGTAACTTTGAAATAGTGTAGAATTTATAGGTCAGCAGCAAAAGCTCACTCAACCAGGGAGAAAATGGGCCATTTCTCTTTGGTATCCAACTGAAGACCCCACTTAGGAGCTATTTCCTGATTCTTAAAAAGTCTTTTAACTGTATCATTTCTTGATTTAAACTGACCTGAAGCAGCTCCCCATGATACAGGGAAATGTGAGTGAAGTGAGTTTTCCCTGCGTTACAAGGGTATTATCCAGGTCTCCAAATATGGCAGCCTGCCCAGATTAGTGTTAAAGACTGTCACGCCAGCTGAGATGAAGACACAAGACACAAACGCTGGCTTTTGTCATTGGCAAGTTAGAAACGCTGAGCAACTGGAAGAGAGAAATGTGTCTGTCTTTTGCAGCCCATTAGAGGGGTTTGCCTGCCTGTTCTGCCTACTCCTTAGAACAGGGCCTTTCACTGGGGCTGGGGATTCAGGACAGCCATTTGGCTGGCTCTCACATTCATGAAGAGCTCCAACTACAGATGTTTGATGTTCTCATCAAAGGAGGTCATCCATCCAGTCCCAGAGATGCACAGTGACCAGAAGAGGAAGACGTTCATCGTAAAACTTTCATCTACCACATGTCCTGCCTGTGGTGCACTGTACATTAATGTTTCAAATATTATTATTATGTGAATAATACATTTCACTACATTTAACATAAACAGCATTTAAAACAATTTTTGAAACCCAGTTTTGGAATTTTTCATTTATTTTATATATACCAAGAGCCTCAAAAAATAAATAAATGAACGAACAAAAGGGAGAGAGAAATGTCCTGGAGCCTCTCTAAGCTTCTGAGAGACCCTGCCTAGAAGGCTATGTTTATCTTGTTAACGACAATATCCTATACATTTGACTCCATTTTATTTGTTTCAATGTTAATCGATCTTCAGGACCTTAAGTTTTAGAGATTATAAAGGCAGGTAAATGAAAATAATAGTTACTATTCAGTGAGCACCAACTACATACTAGCCACTGTACTGGACTTTTTCTGTTATTTTCTTTAATCCACAGCAGCATTCAGGTAACAATTATTATCTCCATTTTACCTGTACATGAACTGAGGCTCAGAGAATTGGCATTTTCCTAAAATCACCCAGATGATAAAAAAGAACCATATTTGAACCCAGGTCTGTTTATCTTCAAAGGCCATGTTCTTAGCCACTACTCAAAGATCATTTAAATGACAGTTACTAGTTTTATAGGAAAACTAAAAGATACAACCATACACTCCAGAGAACGTCTTCTCCCTTAGTAAGTACTAGATGAATATTGTCAAATTCTACTCTTTGGCCTCCCTTTTCTAGACCTCATGCTGACCAGGTCCCATCTATCCGGTCAGTCTTCCTTTGAACAGATAACTGCAATACAGCTAAATAGGCTTCGACTTTAGATTTTTGGGTTCTCCTGAGGTTAGACCCTGACTTGGATTTGGATAGTTCAGAAACTTTTCAGCAACCATTCATAGATCACCGTTAGAGTGATAATCTTATTCCCAGAGGATAACCTTATATTTAAGCCTTGGACTACCTTGCTTTTTCTCCATGTACCCAATAATGTCCTTTTCGGGAAAGAACTACCAATGCTCAGATATTCACTAGCCTAGTTATAGGACAGCTCTTATTTTTAATAAATAATTGCAGCATTTTAATAGATAAGATATGTAGATGGAAGAACATTCAAAAAGGGCAAAAGGATTTGTAATGAAAGTAAGTCTTCCACCCACCTACCCACGCACATCCTACTTCTCTACTTAGAGGCAACCCAACCAACCACTATCTTTAAGAGATATTCCATGAAAACATAAGCATTGAATATATCCATTTAAATATCAGTATCCCGCCCTGCAAATTACATTTTTTAAAATAAATTTATTTATTTTATTTATTTATTTTCGGCTGCATTGAGTCTTTGTTGCTGTGAGCAGGCTTTCTCTAGTTGTGGCGAGTGGAGGCTACTCTTCGTTGCGGTGCACAGGTTTCTCACTGCAGTGGCTTCTCTTGTTGAGGAGCACAAGCTCTAGGTGCACGGGCTTCAGTAGTTGTGGCACACGGGCTCTAGAGTGCAGGCTCAGTAGTTGTGGTGCACGGGCTTAGTTGCTCTGCAGCATGTGGGATCTTCCTGGACCAAGGCCCGAACCTGTGTCCCCTGCATTGGCAGGTGGAATCTTAACCACTGTGCCACCAGAGAAGCCCTGAACATTACTTTTTTTTTTTTTTTTTTTTGCGGTACGCGCGCCTCTCACTGTTGTGGCCTCTCCCATTGCGGAGCACTGGCTCCGTACGCGCAGGCTCAGCGACCATGGCTCACGGGCCCAGCCACTCGGCGGCATGTGGGATCTTCAGGGACCGGGGCACGAACCCGCATCCCCTGCATCGGCAGGCGGACTCCCAACCACTGCGCCACCAGGGAAGCCCTGAACATTACATTTTTAATGATGTGTCTTTAAGATGGTTTCATATCTGCATAGAGCTGCTTTCTTGTTTTTACGGCTGCACAGTACTTAACCAGTCCATTTTGATAGACAGGTTGCTTCCAACATTTTGCTATTAGAAAAAATACTACAGTGAATGTCTTTCTACTTGTAACAATTTACAAATTTGACATATCTATATGATTAACTTCTAGAAATGAAGTTGCTGTGTCTAATTTAATCTGCCCTTTCTAGAAGTTGTACCAGTTTACACTTGCACCATCAATTTCCTGCTTCCTAATATCTTCACCTACACAAGGTGTTAAAAAACTTTTGGATCTTTGCCAATCTGATTGTCCGTTTTAATTTGTGTTTCTCTTATTTTAAAGGTGATTGAACAACTTTTCATATGTTCACAAGTCGTCTGTATTTCTTTTTCTATAAATTATCTGTTAATACCCTTTGCCTATTTTTCTATTAGGCTATTGATCCTTTTTCTTATTAATGTGTAGGAACTCTTTTTATGTTAAGGAAATAAACTCTGTGGGATATGTGTTATAAACAGCTTTTTTCTCAATTTGTCGCTTGTCTTTTGACTTTATTATTTCTTTGCAAGCAGAATTTTTTTTCATTTTTATTCATTAAAACGTAGCAATTCTTTCTTCTATAGCCTCTGGGATTTGTATCAAACTTAAAAATTGATATTGATATCAATTTTTTGATATTGTATAGGAATTCTCCTATGTATTTTATGACTTCATTTTTCATGTTTCAATCTTTGATCCATCTGGAACATACTGCATGCAAGGAGCAAGGTAGTGATTCAGTTTGATTTCAGCATCCCAAATGGCTGCCAAGTGTCCCTGAAACCATTTTGCATTTCATCTTTTCTATATAATGCTTGGGAGCACACTAAGAAACCTGGAAATTGGTGTTACCTTCAGTCTTAGATCCCTTGGAAAACCCGTCCCACCTAGTACATGGACAGTACAATCACTACTGCCCTTAAGAAGTAATCTGGCATAAGTAGAATGTATCTGAATGAGAAGCAGGACAACTAAAATTAGTCCAATTCTGGGCAAGCAAGTTTTGCGAGGCCTAAAGCATATAAATGTAGGGAGGGGAGGGGAAAGGGCATTAACTATATATATATATATATATATATATATATATATATATATATAAAATTATAAAATAAATATAACATAAATATTTATTTAGAATAAAAGGAGAAATGTTTAAAAGCGAATACATTCTGCAAATGTTAGAAAATATAGAAAAATAACATAATAGTATGTTTATTAACTGCCTGACACTCCTCTATAATATTTTGGCTGTATATTCTTTGATTTCCTCTTCATATGACAATAATTTTATAATATTATTTTCCATAAAGAAAATAGAAAGATAATTCAGTTATTCCCCTAGCATGGTTGATCAAAATTTGTTTTTATTAATGATGGTTTAGAAAATTTCCTTCAGTATTAAATGTGATAGTGGTGGTGTCACATAACTTTGTAGGATTGTTGTCGAATCTCTATAGAGATTTCAGGTCATTTCAATTTTTCTTGTTCAGTGATTAACCTTAAATCCTCTTTGAATTGATGATAATCATTAACCAGTTTGTCATCAATGCTCTCATTGTAAAGCTTACATGAATTTATATAATTATTTTTTGTCCAGTATTTTCTGCCAAATCACAAAGTAATATAAATCCTTTTCCACTATGTTTGTATGATTTTAATATTTTCATTAGTTGGATTGTCAAACAATCCAAAAGTTTGTTCATTACTTGTCTTCAAAATTTACCTCTTCCATTTAGTGAATTATTGCTTTGTGTATGATCTGAAATTTGGGGGCTCAAATTCACTTCTTGTTGTCTTTGCTTATCTCCATTGCTTTTATTTCATATTCCATTAATTTTTATATGAAATTTTACTGATCAAAGAGAAAATTAAATCTGAAATTACAAATTATATAGAAAATTTAAAAAAGAGATTACTTTATAAGAAAACCAATGAGTCACAGCTAAAACTGTACTCTGAGGAAAATATATAGCCTAAGTACAAAAAATAAATGAATTTACGTTTAAGAAAGTAGTAGAAGAACAACAAGGAAACCAAAAGAAAATAATAAAACATAATTAATAAAGAAAAGACTGAGATTATTGAAATGTAAAAAAAAGTTACAGAAATATAAACCCTCAAAGTTTAATATTTGAAAGGAACCAATAAAATGGGTAAATCTCTGTCAAACTTAATGAAGGGAAAAATATAGAAAAGAGAACCACAAGATTGGGAATAAGAAAGGAGATATTATAGGAAAATATTGTAAGCGAATATTAAATTGAACTCTATAGCTATAACTTGAGAATATAGAGGAAATGAATGTTTTCCTATTAAAATGTAACACTACATTAAAATTGAAGTTTCACCTCAAGCTGCAAGATGATCAGACTCTACATTCTGTATTTCAAAAGAAGGACTAAAGTATGTGCAGAATTTACAAGGCAAAAAGCAATAAATTATTAATAACTTTTTAAGCTTTCACCCACTTTGAGGGCACAAAATTTGGAAAACTAAAGAGAGAAATTTGTCAGGAGGCTTTTTGGAAATAGCTGAACTGTGATTCCTACCCTCCTTCTCCACCAAAGAAGAGAGGAATGTTACCTCCTAATCCCAAATCTAGTCCTAGAGATTTCACTCAGATGACACAAAGAGCTTGACTTGTATTCCCTGCTATTGTTGGGAGGGGTTGGGAATGAGGGAGAAGGGCACAACTGTCTGGGGTCTTAGTCCCATCTAAGAAATCTCATGGGCAAGTGATTAGCTGCTCCAGTGGCATAACATAGGCAGCTCTATTGAGATTGAGCTGCCCTCCAGTGTTTGATGGGACAGAGGGCGAGAATCTCTTCTCTTGGACCAGACATAAGCCTTGAGGGAGAGAGAATCAGCTTTTTTGATTATTGCCAAGAGCACAGTTTGAGAGGGTTACCAGAAACAAACAGAGAGAGTGTAACAGAAAACTAGAGACAAAGGATACAGAGGCTGCATAGACTTCATTGTCCATATCACTAGATTTGCTGTCAGAAGGACTCAGCTGGAAAACTTAAAAAATTACACAAGTGAGAGGAAAAACGAAATAAAACAGGCCTAGGGAATGTGAAGCCAGCTTATAACAGTATCTGTCAAAACTGAACTTTCAACTCATCTTTTCTCTCCATCCTTTGGGCACACTCCAGCTCCAAAGGGATTGGAAATAGCAACTAATAATTGTGTGGAGGTAAATAAAAGAGAGAAAATATTTCTCCTATGTGTTGATAGTGGTTGCAGTGTAATTCTTTAATCTCTCTGAACCCCAACTTAAAAACAGTGCAATAGATAGCAAAATTAGAAACCCAGGCATGGATAAAACATAGTATCAATACAAACTTGTTGACAGGGTATCCACACAAGTCCCAAAATACAAGCAGGTGAGGACAAACCATTAAGAAGCATATAACCTGCACGATATTATAGACCTTGCATAGGAGAAAGCAGAGGGAAGCAATGGAGCATCTGATAGATATGAAAACAGATGACCTCAAAACGGCCAACAGATATTTACTGGAAAGTATAGAAGGACAGTTAAAGAGGAGCAGGTCAAACTAAGAGGAGTTTTGCCTAATCAAAAAGCAGGAGAGTGCCATGGGCTCATGGAAGGAACTTTAGAAGCTGGAACAATCTGACCCCTATGAACATATTAGGGCTCCTTCCAGGACAATCCTCACACTGAGGAAAAACTGCTGAAACTAGAATCAAAATTGAGCAAGATGGGGTCAACAGAGGAGAAAGGAAAAAGAAGGTCCAGAACAAGCGCAGGTAAGGCTACAGAGCCAGGAAATCTCAGAGAACAAGCTACCACATTTTTTAAAGCCACATGAAACACAAGAGAGAACTCTGTGAAGTTACCCAGAACCATGCCTCCTTCCAAAAGTTCAGGAAAACTGGTTTCACTTTTAAAAATGAACAATACAAAAGGTTGATGTCAAATCCCACACCAAGTTATTATACGATAAAAAAGAATAAGATGCAGAATAACAACTCCTTGGTCCATTGCTTCTCAAACATTTGTTCTCAGCATCCCTCTATACTCTTAAAAAATGGTGAGGACTCCCCAAAAGCTTTTGCTTATGTGGGTTATATCATTTGATATTTATCCTATTCAAAATTAAAACTAAGCAATATTTAAAATATTTATTAATTCATTTAAAAATAATAATGCACCCATTATATGTTAACATTAATAACATATTTATGAAAAATCACTACATTTTTCCAAACAAAAAAAAATTAATTTAATGAGAAGAATAGCATTGTTTTACATATGTACAGATCTCTTTACTGCTGGGCTTCACAGAAGACAGCCAGATTCTCATATCTGCTTCCACATTCCATCTGATGTGATGTGCTATTTTAGTTGAAATATATGAAAAAAAAAAACCCTGGTCTTAAACAGATATGTAGTTGGAAAAGAAAGAAGTATATTAATAACTTTTTTCAGATAATTGTGGATATTCTTCTTTGATATTACACCAAACCTTCACAAGTGATAATTGCTGGAAGGTTAGTTGCAACACGGAATATGAAAACCTGTCAGTGAACTTTTCAAATTCTGTTCTATTAAATCTATTGGTTTATCTTTGTTTTTTGTTTTTTAATTTTTTATTAAATTAGGGTTGATTTACAATATTATATTGGTTGGTTTCAGGTGTACAACATAGTGATTCAATATTTTTATAGATTATACTCCATTAAAAGTTATTACAAAATAATGGTGATATTTCCCTACACTGTACAATATATCCTTGTTGCTTATTTATTTTATACATAATAGTTTATATCTCTTAATCCCATACCCCTATCTTGCCCCTCCCCACTTCACTCTCCCCACTGGTAACCACTAGTTTGTTCTCTATATCTGTGAGTCTGTTTTGTTTCTGCTTTATTACATACATTCATTTGTTTTATTTTTTAGGTCACACATACAACTGATAATATAGAATATTTGTCTTTCTCTGTTTGACTTATTTCAGTAAGCATAACACCCTATAGGTCCATCCATGTTGTTGCAAATGGCATTATTTCATTCTTTTTTATGGTTGAGTAGTATTCCATTGTGTGTGTGTGTGTGTGTGTGTCTGTGTGTGTGTGTGTGTGTGTATACATATATATATATATGCCACATCTTCTTTATCCATTCATCTGTTGATGGACACTTAGATCGCTTCCATATCTTTGCTATTATAAATAATGCTGCTATGAACATTGGAGTTTATGAATCTTTTCAAATTAAATGTTTTCATTTTCTTTGGATACATACCCAGGAGTGGATTGATGAATCATATGGTAGTTCTATTTTTAGTTTTTTGAGGAAATTTCATACTGTTTTCCATAGTGGCTGCACCAATTTACATTCCCACCAACAGTGTAGGAAGGTTCCCTTTTCTCCACATCCTTGCCAGCATTTGTTATTTGCAGACTTTTTGATGATAGTCATTTTGACAGATGTGAGGTGATATCTAATTGTGGTTTTGATTTGCATTTCTCTGATTAGTGATGTTGAGCATTTTTTCATGTGCCTGTTGGGCCTCTGTATATCTTCTTGGGAGAAATCTCTATTCAGGTCTTCTGCCTATTTTTTAAATCAGGTTGTTTGTTTTTTCTATATTGAGTTGTATGAGCTGTATATATATTTTGGATATTAACCCCTTATTGGTCATATTATTTACAAATATTTTCTCCCATTCAGTAGGTTGTCTTTTCATTTTGTCAGTGGTTTCCTTTGCTGTGCAAAAGCTTTTAAGTTTAATTAGGTCCCATTTGTTTATTTTTGCTTTTGTTTCTTTTTCCTTAGGACACAGAGACAAAAAAATATTGCTGTGTCAAAGAGTGTTCTGCCTATGTTCTCTTCTAGGAGCTCTATGTTTTCAGATCTTAAATTCGGGTCTTTAACCCTAAATTTTGAGGGGTGTTTTTTGTATATGGTGTGAAAAAAATTCTATTTTATTCTTTTACATATAGCTATCCAGTTTTCCCACACCAGTTATTGAAGAAGCTGTCTTTTCTCTACTGTATATTCTTGCCTCCTTTGTTTTAGATTAATTGATCATAAATGGGTGGGTTTATTTCTGGACTCTGTATTCTGCTCTATTGATTTATGTGTCTGTTTTTGTGCCAGTACCATGCTGTTTTGATTACTGTAGCTTTGTAGTATAGGATGAAGTTGTTGTGTTACCTCCAGCTTTGTTCTTTTTTCTCAAGATTTCTTTGGCATGATTGATTTTTGAATGACTCTTTTACCCACATGTAACTTTGTAACAATACATTGATCATTTGATTACCATCAGTTCATTGAATTATGTGGATCCTCCAAAGGTTGACACACTCACTAAACAATAGCAAAAAGTCATACTTGTAAATCTCACCACCAATCTCACCTGAAAAGTATTTAAGCATTAGGAAACTGTAAAGCCAGTGGCAAATATAAGTTTTCCAAAATTAAAGTTTTCACTTGAAAACTCAAATTTTATCATTGGCAACAAATACTGTTGGTTATTTTCCTTGAAGTTTCAGCCTTATTTAGTTCATATTCAAAATATGTCTACAAGACACCCAATTCTGAATAATTACAGTTTACCTGTGAGTCATTCTTTCAAGTAAAGATGGTGTTCCAATTTTTAAAAGAAATTTATTAGTTCAGTTAGCAATTCAAACAATTATAATACTTTTTCTGGAAACAACCATCACACTTTAGTGTGCAGCTAGTGTTTTCTGTGTACTTCCCATTTTGACACACACAGAACATTAAAAAAAAAATGTGTACTCAAGGGACAAGATTTAATAAAATTAATACTTTTTCCTGTTTCATCAAGAACATTCTTAAGTGAAACTGGCTTTTTAAAAATGTATTTAAAATGACTACTAGTACATTTTGGTGCCACTGCTTTGATTCATGATAAAATGCTAGCAATTTTACCTATCCTTGCTTTGAACTATCAGTGCTAATGTCAACATAGTGAAAGAGAGAAATAACATCTTCATAATATCATGAAAATAGAAAGAGCTTTTACCTTTCAGTGTGTCTAAAAGGGTCTTGAACCACACACTGAAGTCCATTTTATAGACAATGAAAGCACTCAGATATGCTCACAGAGCATATCAAAACTGTCAAAACTATTTGAAAAATGAGCTAAGGGACATCAAGAAAATAATATAATATTTGAAAAAATAATATAAATCAAACTTAGAAAAAATCAGAAATGAGGTGACAGAGCTCAGAAAAGAAAGAAAAGAAAATTCACTGGCAGTCCAGTGGTTAAGGACTCCACTCTTCCACTGCAGGGGGCATGGGTTCGATCCCTGGTCTGGGAACTAATATCCCAAACACCGTGTGACATGGCAAAACAAAAGAAGAAAAAAGAGAAAGAAAAAATAACTTCAAAATTGAAGACTAACCTAGAGCCAACAAACCAATAAACACAGTAGATTATGCCTTGAGAGGAACAGAAGGTGAAGAAGAGGAAAATATTTTTAAATTTTTTTAAAATAAAAGATAAATGGAGAGATAAAAAGGATTTGAGAGAATGTGACATATATTAAAGACAGACAATGAAGATCCAACATATAGACAATATAGATTCTAGGGAAGAAAACCATAGCAAGAAAACAGAAGAAATATTTAAAAACTAATTGAAGAAAACTTTCCTGAAGTGAAAAAAAAAAAAAGATTTGAAACTATGGAACATATCTGTTTCTGAGAATATCAACTCAAAACAAACAAAACGAAAACTTCTTCTAGAATTGTATAAACAGGAAGAAAGAAACACACTCTGGTCATCTAAGCCAAAATAGTAAGTGATATGTAAGGTTAAGAAAATTAAATTAGCGTCAAACTTTTCAAAACCACCACCATATAACAGAAGAAAGGGAAGTAAGATATTTAAGATACTGAAAAAGACAAAATATAGGCCAAGGATTTTATATTCCAAAAAATTGACTTTCAAGTATAACAGATATATGATTATCAATATGCAATAATTCAGGGAATATTGTACCCATGAGCCCTTCCTAAGGAATCTACTAGAGAATGAACTTCAAACAATTGAAAGAACTAGAAAGACATTGACATAAGGACTATTAGTGAACATTAAAGGGACTTCCCTGGTGGTCCAGTGGGTAAGACTCTGCACTCCCAATGCAGGGACCCAGATTAAATCCCTGGTCAGGGAGCTAGATCTTGCATACCTGCTTCAACTAAGAAGTCCACATGCCACAACTAAAGATTACGAATGCCACAACAAAGATCCTGTGTGCTGCAACTAAGACCTGGTGCAGCCAAAATAAATAAACAAATAAATAAATAATCAAAAAATATATAGAATATATAATTTTAATAGAACTAAGGCTAAATGAAGGTTAAAAGCAAGAGAGTCTAGCGTATAATGCTTACACTCTTAGGCAATATAGATATAGCACAATGATAAAAAAAAGATGAGGGAGAATAGGGAGAGCATAATGCAAAAAAAAATTATAGTTATTCTCAGTACATAGTATTGTTTAACTGAGACTATGGTGTGTGTGATACATATGATAAAACAAATGAGGAGTCAAAAGATGTTCTACTTCTATCATCCCCTGTTCCCTTGAGAACGAAGATTCATAGTATGGAAGAAAGGAGATACAATTGTAATATAGAAGAAGCTAAATAAAAACCTGTAGGCCTGAATTTGAATTGAAAATATCACTGTAAACTCATGAGGTATTTTACCTTAGAAAATACAAATATAGATTTAGACATATATACCACTCAGTGTTGTCCACTGAAAAGGCCTAGAAACAATAACCAACCCAACAGCAATGTACTAATCTAGTACTCAAAAATGTGGTCTTGAAATACCATTTCTCACTAAAAGAAACCTGTGTTTCTTAGAGAAATGGATGATTCCAGGTCTGCAGTAAGAAACGTACAAGAAAAGCCTAGACTATCCTGTAATACTAAGGAAGGAATAAAATCATCCCTGGGTATCCTCAGGAGATTGGCTCCAGGACCCCCTTCGGATACCAAAATCCAAGGATGCTCAAGTTCTTTATATAAAATGGTGTAGTATTTTCATATAACCAACGCACATCCTCCCTCTTCCCGTATACTTTAACTCATCTCTCAATTACTTATAATATCTAATACATTCTAAATGCTATGTAAATAGTTGTAAATACAATGCAAATGCTATCTAAATAGTTGCCAGTGTGTGGCAAATTCAAGTTTTGCTTTTTGGAATTTTCTGGAATATCTTTTCCTGAATATTTTTGATCTGAAGTTGGTTGAATCCACAAACGTGGAACCTGTGGATACACAGGGCTGACTATTGTATGAAAGAGCAATATTATCTCAGATCGCAAGTGATATAATTGTGTTCCTAGAAAACTCGTGATCAAAAAACCCCTAGAATTAATGAAAGAATTTGATCCAGTGACTGAAATATACATATATACATACATACACACACGCACACACACACACTCATCAAAAACTCAATAGGCAGATTGGTTCAAGATGGCAGAGTAGAAGGACATGCGCTCTCTCCCTCTTGTGACAGCACCAAAATCACAACTAACTGCTGAACAGTCATCAAGAGGAAGACACTGGAACTCACCAAAAAAGATACCCCACATCCAAAGACCAAGGAGAAGCCGAGATGAGAGAGTAGGAGGGGTGCAATCACAATAAAATCAAATCCCATAACTGCTAGGTGGGTGACTCACAAACTGGAGAACACTTATACCACAGAAGTCCACCCACTGGAGTGAAGGTTCTCAGCCCCACATCAGGCTTCCCAACCTGTGGGTCTGGCAATGGGAGGAGGAATTCCTAGAGAATCAGACTTTGATAGCTAGCGGGATTTGATTGCAGGACTTCGACAGGACTGGGGGAAACAGAGACTCCACTCTTGGAAGGCACACACAAAGTAGTGTGTGCATCGGGACCTGGGGGAGGAGCAGTGACCCCATAGGAGACTGAACCAGACCTACCTGCTAGTGTTGGAGGGTCTCCTGCAGAGACAGGGGTTGGCTGTGGCTCACCATGGGGACAAGGACACTGGCAGCAGAAGTTCTGAGAAGTACTCCTTGGCGTGAGCCCTCCCAGAGTCTGCCATTAGCCCCACCAAAGAGCCAGGTAAGCTCCAGTGCTAGGTCGCCTCAGGCCAAACAAGCAACAGGGAGGGAACCCAGCCCCACCCATCAGCAGAGAAGCAGATTAAAGTTTTACTGAGCTCTGCACAACAGAGCCAACACCCAGCTCTACCCACAACCAGTCCCTCCCATCAGGAAGCTTGCACAAGCCTCTTAGATAGCCTCATCCATAAGAGGGCAGATAGCAGAAGCAAGAAGAACTACAATTCTGCAGCCTGTGGAAGGAAAACCACATTCACAGAAAGATAGACAAAATGAAAAGGCAGAGGACTTTGTACCAGATGAAGGAACATGATAAAACCCTAGAAAAACAACTAAATGAAGTGGAGATAGGCAACCTTCTAGAAAAACAATTCAGAATAATGATAGTGAAGATGATTCAGGACCTCAGAAACAGAATGGAGGCAAAGATCGAGAAGATGAAAGAAATGTTTCACAAAGACCTAGGAGAATTAAAGAAAAAACACCTAGAGGAATTAAAGAACAAATAAGCAGAGTTGAACAATATTCTGCTTGAACAATAACTGAAATGAAAAATACACTAGAAAGATTCAATAGCAGAATAACTGAGGCAGAATGACGGATAAGTGACCTGGAAGACAGAATGGTGGAATTCACTGACGTGGAACAGAATAAAGAAAAAAGAATGAAAAGAAATGAAGACAGCCTAAGAGACCTCTGGGACAACATTAAACGCAACAACATTCGCATTACAGGGGTCCCAGAAGGAAAAGAGAGAGAGAAAGGACCCGAGAAAATATTTGAAGAGATTATAGTCAAAAACTTCCTTAACATGGGAAAGGAAATAGCCACCCAAGTCCAGGAAATGCAGAGAGTCCCAGGCGAGATAAACCAAGGAGAAACACACTGAGACACATAGTAATCAAACTGACAAAAATTAAAGACAAAGAAAAATTATTGAAAGCAACAAGGAAAAAATGCCAAATAACATACAAAGGAACTCCCGTAAGGTTAACAGCTGATTTCTCAGCAAAAACTCTACAAGCCAGAAGGGAATGGCACGATACATTTAAAGTGATGAAAGGGAAGAACCTACAACAAAGATTACTCTACCCAGTGAGAATCTCATTCAGATTCGATGGAGAAATCAAAAGCTTTACAGACAAGCAAAAGCGAAGAGAATTCAGCACCACCAAAACCAACTCTACAACAAATGCTAAAGGAACTTCTCTAAGTGGGAAACACAAGAGAAGAAAAGGACCTACAAAAACAAACCCATAACAATTAAGGAAATTGTAATAGGAACATCCTTATAGATAATTACCTTAAATGTGAATGGATTAAATGCTCCAACCAAAAGACACAGGCTTGCTGAATGGATACAAAAACAAGACCCATATATATGCTGTCTATAAGAGATCCACTTCAGACCTAGGGACACATACAGACTGAAAGTGAGGGGATGGAAAAAGATATTCCATGCAAATGGAAACCAAAAGAAAGCTGGAGTAGCAATACTCATATCAGATATAATAGACTTTAAAATAAAGAATGTTAGGGCTTCCCTGGTGGCGCAGTGGTTGAGAGTCCGCCTGCCGATGCAAGGGACATGGGTTCGTGCCCCGGTCCGGGAAGATCCCACATGCCACAGAGCGGCTGGGCCCGTGAGCCATGGCCGCTGAGCCTGCACGTCTGGAGCCTGTGCTCCACAACGGGAGAGGCCACAGCAGTGAAAGGCCCAGGAACCCAAAAAAAAAAGAATGTTACAAGAGACAAGGAAGGACACTACATAATGATCAAGGGATCAATCCAAGAAGAAGACATAACAATTATAAATATATATGCACCCAACATAGGAACACCTTAATACATAAGCCCACTGCTAACAGCCATAAAAGAGGAAATCGACAGTAACACAATAATAGTGGGGGACTTTAACACCTCACTTACACCAATGGACATATCATCCAGGCAGAAAATTAATAAGGAAACACAAGCTTTAAATGACACAACAGACAAGATTGATTTAATTGATATTTATAGGACATTCCATCCCAAAACAGCAGATTACACTTTCTTCTCAAGTGCACATGGAACATTCTCCGGGATAGATCACATCTTGGGTCACAAATCAAGCCTTGGTAAATTTAAGAAAGCTGAAATCATATCAAGCACCTTTTCTGACCACAATGTATGAGATTAGAAATCAATTAAAAGGGAAAAAAAAGTAAAAAGCACAAACACATGGAGGCTAAACAATATACTAATAAATAACCAGGAGATCACTGAAGAAATCAAAGAGGAAATCAAAAAATACCTACAGACAAATTACAATGAAAACACGATGATCCAAAACCTATGGGATGCAGAAAATCAGTTCTAAGAGGGAAGTTTATAGCAATACAAGCCTACCTCAAGAAAGAAGAAATATCTCAAATGAACAATCTAACCTTACACCTAAAGGAACTAGATAAAGAACAAACAAAACACAAAGTTAATAGAAGGAGAGAAATCATAAAGATCAGAGCAGAAATAAATGAAATAGAAACAAAGAAAACAAAGCAAAGATCAATAAAACTAAAAGCTGGTTCTCTGAGAAGATAAATAAAATTGATAAACCATTAGCCAGACTCATCAAGAAAAAGAGCAAGAGGACTCAAATCAATAAAATTAGAAATGAAAAAGGAGAAGTTACAACAGACACTGCAGAAATACAAAGCATCCTAGGAGACTACTATGAACAACTCTATGCCAGTAAAATGCACAACCTGGAAGAAATGGACGAATTCTTAGAAAGTTATAACCTTCCAAGACTGAACCAGGAAGAAATAGAAAATATGAACAGACCAATCAAAAGTAATGAAATTGAAACTGTGATGAAAAATCTTCCAACAAACAGAACTCCAAGACAAGATGGCTTCACAGGTGAATTCTATCAAACATTTAGAGAAGAGCTAACACCTATCCTCCTCAAACTCTTGCAAAAAACTGCAGAGGAGGGCTTCCCTGGTGGCGCAGTGGTTGAGAGTCCGCCTGCCGATGCAGGGGACACAGGTTCGTGCCCTGGTCTGGGAAGATCCCATATCCTGCGGAGCGGCTGGGCCCGTGAGCCATGGCCGCTGGGCCTGCGCGTCCGGAGCCTGTGCTCCGCAATGGGAGATGCCACAACAGTGAGAAGCCCGCGTGCCACAAAAAAAAAAATTGCAGAGGAAGGAACACTCCCAAACTCACTCTATGAGGCCACCATCACCCTGATACCAAAACCAGACAAAGATACTACAAAAAAAGAACATTACAGACCAGTATCACTGATGAATATAGATGCAAAAATCCTCAACAAAATACTAGCAATCAGAATCCAACAACACATTAAAAGGATCATATACCATGATCAAGTGGGATTTATCCCAGGGATGCAAGGATTCTTCAATATACACAAATCAATCAATGTGATACACCATATTAACAAATTGAAGAATAAAAACCATATGATCATCTCAATAGATGCAGAAAAACTTTTGACAAAATTCAACATGCATTTATGATAAAAACTCTCCAGAAAGTGGGCATAGAGGGAAACTACCTGAACCTAATAAAGGCCATATATGACAAACCCACAGCAAACATCATTCTCAATGGTGAAAAACTGAAACCATTTCCTCTAACATCAGGAACAAGACAAGGATGTCCACTCTCGCCCCTATTCAACATAGTTTTGGAAGTCCTAGCCATGGCAGTCAGAGAAGAAAAAGAAAAAAAGGAATACAAATTGAAAAAAGAAGTAAAACTGTCACTGTTAGCAGATGACATGATACTATATGTCGAGAATCCTAAAGATGCTACAAGAAAACTACTAGAGCTAATCAATGAATTTGGTAAAGCTACAGGATACAAAATTAGTGCACAGAAATCTCTTGCATTCCTATACACTAACAATGAAAGATCAGAAAGAGAAATTAAGGAAACACTCCCATTTACCATTGCAACAAAAAGAATAAAATACCTAGGAATAAACCTACCTAAGGAGGTAAAAGACCTGTACTCAGAAAACTATAAGACACTGATGAAAGAAATCAAAGATGACACACACAGATGGAGAGATATACCATGTTCTTGGATTGGAAGAATCAATATTGTGAAAATGACTATAATACCCAAAGCAATCTACAGATTCAACGCAATCCCTATCAAATCACCCATGGCAGTTTTTACAGAACTAGAACAAAAAATCTTAAAATTTGTATGGAAACACAAAAGACTCTGAATAGCTAAAGCAATCTTGAGGGAAAAAAATGGAGCTAGAGGAATCAGACTCCCTGACTTCAGACTATACTACAAAGCTACAGTAATCAAGACAGTATGGTACTGGCACAAAACCAGAAATATAGATCAATGGAAAAAGATAGAAAGCCCAGAGATAAACCCACGCACCTATGGCCAACTAATCTATGACAAAGGCATCAAGGATATACAATGGAGAAAAGACAGTCTCTTTAGTAAGTGGTGCTGGGAAAACTGGACAGCTACATGTAAAAGAATGAAATTAGAACACTCCCTAACACCATACACAAAAATAAACTCAAAATGGATTAGAGACCTAAATGTAAGACCGGATGCTATGAAACTCTTAGAGGAAAACATAGGAAGAACACTCTTTGACATAAATCACAGTAAGCTCTTTTTTGATCCACCTCCTAGAGTAATGGAAATAAAAGCAAAAATAAACAAATGAGACCTAATGAAACTTAAAAGCTTTTGCAAAGCAAAGGAAACTACAAACAAGATGAAAAGGCAACCCTCAAAATGGGAGAAAATTTTTGCAAATGAATTGATGGACAAAGGATTAATCTCCAAAATATATAAACAGCTCATGCAGCTCAATATTAAAAAAACAAACAACCCAATCAAAAAATGGGCAGAAGACCTAAATAGACATTTCTCCACAGAAGACATACAGATGGCCAAGAAGCACATGAAAAACTGCTCAACATTACTAATTATTAGTGAAATACAAATCAATACTACAATGAGGTATCACCTCACACCAGTTAGAATGGGCATCATCAGAAAATCTACAAACAACAAATGCTGGAGAGGGTGTGGAGAAAAGGGAACCCTCTTACACTGTTGGTGGGAATGTAAATTGATACAGCCACTATGGAGAACAGTATGGAGGTTCCTTAAAAAACTAAAATTAGAGTTGCCATATGACCCAGCAATCCCACTACTGGGCATATACCCAGAGAAAGCCATAATTCAAAAAGACACATGCACTCCAATATTCATTGCAGCACTATTTACAATAGCCAGGTTATGGAAGCAACCTAAATGCCCAGATGAATGAATAAAGAAGATGTGGTACATATATACAATGGAATATTACTCAGCCATAAAAAGGAATGAAATTGGGTCATTTGTAGAGACGTGAATGGACCTCTACAAATGAAGTAAGTCAGAAAGAGAAAAACAAATATTGTATATTAACGCATATATGTGGAACCTAGAAAAATGGTACAGATGAACTGGTTTGTAGGGCAGAAATAGAGACACAGATGTAGAGAACAAACGTATGGGCACCACAGGGGGAAAGCGGTGGGGTGGTGAGTGTGGGGGTGGGATGAATTGGGAGATTGGGATTGACATACATACACTAATATATATAAAATAGATAACTAGTAAGAACCTGCTATATAAAAAAATAAATAAAATAAAATTTTTAAAAAATCAAAAGGTTTGTCTCTTTACTTTCAACAGTGGGAGAAAACATTTCATTCACAACAATGACAAAACTTATAAAATACTTGGGATAAATTTTACAAGGTACAGGACCTATTTAAGGGAAACTATAAAATCTTAATGAAGGATACATGAAATAAGACCTGAACAGAGAAATTTATCATGTTCCTAAATGGGAAGACAAGTCATAAAAACATATACGTTCCAGAATTATTATATAAAGTTAATGCAATTCTAATTAGAATCCCAAAAAGGGGTTTTGATTTTGTTTGGGAACTGAATAAAGTTATTTTAAAGAAGACTATAGAAGAATAAGTACCGAAAATAGCTAAAAAGTTTAGTTTTAAAAAGAAGAGTTGCAGTAATGGGTAGATTGATCTAATGTTTAAGAACATGGGCTCTGGAGCTATACTTCCTGGTTTCAAACCCAGGCTCTGCTACTTACTGGTGATGAGACACAGAGCATGTTTGAAATAAGGATGTTAACAGTACCTACCTGAAAGGGGTTTTGTGAGGATTAAATCTAAATTGCTTAGAACAGTATATAGTGAATACTACAACTGTGCTCTGTTATTATAATTACTATAAAGTCATTGTATCAAAGAGTATGATAAATGTCCAGAAATATGCATAATGAAACAAATTAGAATATCGGAAATTGAGTCCAGAATACATAGGAACTTAATGTACCACAAAGGTAGAATTTCAGTTTAGTAAAGAAAAATAATTTATTTACAGAAGAGGCACAGTAGGCTGGCCATCTGGAAGAAATGCATGTCATATACAAAAATAAATTCCAGATGGATTCCAGATTTAAATGTAACCAAAAAAATAAAACTTTTAGAAAAACTTAGGAGAATAATCAACCTTGAGATGAGAGAGGCATTCTTAAATAGGACAGAAAACTCAGACTCAGTAAATGAAAAGGCAGAAAATAATAAGCATAAATAAAATGAAAAGAAAAATTGTAGTCTGGGGAAATATTTGCAACACATTCATTCACTTAATAAACATTCATTTGAACACCTTTTATGCAATAGGTACTACCGCATGCCGTGCGGAATAAAACATTTAGCAAATGCTACAAGCCAGGGTTTGATTTATTATTTTGTTATTTGTGTATATGATATTCCTGTATTCATGGAACTTACGTTCTAGTGAGAGATGATAGATATGACAGATAACATATAAAGAGATCTTACAAGTAAGAGAGAGAGAGAGAGAGAAAACCCAATGGTAAGAGTGGTAAGAAAATATAAAGAGACAATTCAAAGAATTCCAAATAACCATAACATATGAAATTTTATCTATCACATTTACATAGTGAAAACACTGCATATTTCTTCCCAACTCTGTGTTCAGTGACCTCATGCTGGAGCTTGAACTCAGCCATGATGAGAATATTTACATCATGGAGATGCTACAAGTCAGAGTTTGATTTATTATTTTGTTACTTGTCTAAACTTAAGAAAGTAAGAAAAATGCAAAAAATGCAGAATAAACTAAAAGTGTGGTGTGTCTGTGGCCATCACATTATGAATAGCACAGAACATTAAGGAAATATTCTTCCAGGATTTGAAAACTATTATGCAATTCAGCACAATAGTCACTTACTTCATTGACAGATGATGAGGTTCTGAAATATGTAGTGCTAAAATTGAAAGATATTTCAATTTAATGAGTATAGTTTATATAAGGATAAAAATAGTTTAATAGTAGATCACATTTCAGGTTTAATGACAATAAATTTATTGGGAAAAGAGTGAATTGGAATGGAACTCCATTTGTCAAATCATGGTTGAACTGCAATCGTAGGTTGCATACAGGTATGAGAGTTCAGCAACAATCAACCAAAGCACCCTGTAATATTCAATTGGCTATAAAGAGCTTATGATACAGTACTGAATACTCTATTATTATTTGCAAATTATGTCTTTAATATTATTAAAATTAATAACGTATGTGCTTATATGTAACACTTTGTGAGTGAGTGTGTGTGGGGGGCTTGGTGTAGAGCTAGTTAAACACTTACCTACACATTGTTTCCACCAGCAGCCCTTTAACCAGAATTTATTCACATGGCCACAGAAGACTTGTTCTATCTAGGCAACCTCATGACCAGCTAAAAATTCTATCACTATGGTAAAGGATAGGCTGGATTTGGGGAAAAAACTAACAGTCTTTGACACGGCACTATTATTTTCATTTTATAAGAGGATATTGAGACTCAGAGAGCTTAAATTAACTTGTCCAAGAGTCACTCATCTAAGAAGATGAGATTTGACCTCATGTTTGTCTAGTTTCAATATTTTTTCCTCCACTTCATTCTCTGCCTCCAGAAATATAACACACTGAGTGTGAGGTAATATGGAATTTGCAAGTAAAAGATTTTTCCAACTTCCCTGTAGGTATGTACTTATAAGATGACTAATGTGGTGAAGGGTTTCGATCACAGAGAGAAGTCCGTGAATGGCTAGGGTTAGAAAGTTGGTGGGAACAATGTGTTGCTCTGGAAAGCTCATTTGACTTCAGGGAGATTAAATCTATGGGTTTATTCGGGCAGTTAGGGAGCTATGTACCTATCTCCATTTTTTTTTTTCAGACACAGTCCACATGATTTTTTTTATTATTACCTTGGAAATAAACATTGCCACAGACACATGAGAGATGGATGGTAACCAGGGAGGGGAGAGAGGACTTGGACATGGGAATGAGGCAACTTGAAAATTGCCTTGTCCCAGTTGGTCAGTAATACCCTCACTCTAATGTATTTAGCTCTGTGTACAAATCTTATCTACTAAGCTTTAAACCTCTTGAAGAAGGAGCTGTATCTTGTTAAATGTCTTAATATAATTTCTTCATATAGCCAATGAGTATCAAATATTGGTTGAATGAATTACCGTATGAGTGGATACTCAGTACTTGTTTATATAATATGTATCTTATTTCTCTTTATCTGAGTATTCCCTGAGAGGAGGAGCCATGTCTTCCATCAGGACCAAAGGTTATTCAGTTATTTATCCAAAAGATATCCATTAAACTCTTGCCATATGTGAAGCACTACAGAGTGAAAATATTGGCCTTTCCTTAGTCCAGGAACTCCACAAAGGTGGGAGCCACATTCCCTCTTTCCTCTGAAATTTCCCACAGAGGACAGTATATATACAGAATGCAAGGTTCATTATAAAAATAGCTAACATTTATTGGATGCTTACTGTGCGTTGGCACCAAGTGCTTTATATGTATTACCTCGTTTAACTCCAATTACAATCCTATGAGGGGGTCACTATTATCACCCCTGCCTTGTAGATAAGGAAGTTGAAGCTTAAGAAATGAAGTACTAAAAGAATCACATAGCTATAAAGTGTCAGAATCCCTGGATCCCAAATTTTTACCCACTTTGTTATCCTGCTTTTCCCTGGGCTACTGGCAGTGCCAATTCTCTGGGACAGCACTGAAAAAGGATGAGCCATTAAAAAGCCTAGCCCTGTAGCACTGCCAAGGACACTGAGTCTTCAGTCCCTCCCCTTCTTAGCCAAGACTGACAGATACGATGCAGAGGTCAAGCTTTTAACAGAGTCAGTGATGAACACCATTTCTGACAAATGTTAGGGTTTGGTTTTATGATTTGGGTAATAAACTACTCTCACCTATCTCTGGCTAATTAGAAAACTAAGAGTTGCCTAGTTTGTTGAAACTAGCATCCATATGTTGAAAATGCCTTCCAAGAAACAGTGGAGTTTGAAGGAAATTTTTTAAAAATTCCTGCTTTGTCTGGTTTGAGATAGATGTCTGAACTGATATATTTCAATTCCTTTCCTCCAAACTCTCACTAAAACAAGAGTAAAGATCTACAGAAGAGAATAGGAGAGAGAGACCAGAGAATTTGATGACTTTCTGGAAAATGAAAAGTGGATAAGACCTTATTTACAGGTAAAATAGAGCCCCAAATGCACATAAAGGATGAAGGCAGAGATGGATAAGAAATAATGGAGGAGAAAAAGGAAGGAAGAAAGGAAAATTAGAAATGTCAGAAGTAGAAGAACTTTCTTAGAAAGTTATGCTCCATCTACGAAGCAAACTAAACATGATTTCCAGCATATGATGGAGGGTAAGAAAATGTAATAAACTTGACCTTGAGGGACTTCCCTGGTGGGGCAGTGGTTAAGAATCCACCTGCCAATTCAGGAGACATGGGTTCAAGCCCAGATTCGGGACGATCCCACATGACACCGAGCAACTAAGCCCGTGCGCCACAACTACTGAGCCTGCGCTCTAGAGACCATGAGCCACAACTACTGGGCCCACGTGCTACAACTACTGAAGCCTGCACGCCTACAGACCGTGCTCCACAACAAGAGAAGCTACTGCAATGAGAAGCCCGTGCACCACAACGAAGAGTAGCCCCCGTTCGCCGCAACTAGAGGAAGCCCGCGTGCAGCAACGAAGACCCAACACAGCCAAAAATAAGATTAATTAATTAAGTAAAAAAAAAAAAACTTCACCTTGACGCATGAGCAGTTTTCTTTTCTTTTCTTTTTTACATCTTTATTGGAGTATAATTGCTTTACAATGGTGTGTTAGTTTCTGCTTTATAACAAAGTGAATCAGTTATACATATGTTCCCATATCTCTTCCTTTTGCGTCTCCCTCCCTCCCACCCTCCCTATCCCACCCCTCTAGGTGGTCACAAAGCACCGAGCTGATCTCCGTGTGCTATGCGGCTGCTTCCCCCTAGCTATCTATTTTACGTTTGGTAGTGTATATATGTCCATGCCACTCTCTCACTTTGTCACAGCTTACCCTTCCCCCTCCCCATATCCTCAAGTCCATTCTCTAGTAGGTCTGTGTCTTTATTCCTGTCTTACCACTAGGTTCTTCATGACATTTTTTTTTCTTAAATTCCATATATATGTGTTAGCATACGGTATTTGTCTTTCTCTTTCTGACTTACTTCACTGTGTATGACAGACTCTAGGTCCATCCACCTCATTACAAATAGCTCAATTTCGTTTCTTTTTATGGCTGAGTAATATTCCATTGTATATATGTGCCACATCTTCCTTATCCATTCATCTGATGATGGACACTTAGGTTGTTTCCATCTCCTGGCTATTGTAAATAGAGCTGCAATGAACATTTTGGTACATGACTCTTTTTGAATTATGGTTTTCTCAGGGTATATGCCCACTAGTGGGATTGCTGGGTCATATGGTAGTTCTATTTGTAGTTTTTTAAGGAACCTCCATACTGTTCTCCATAGTGGCTGTACCAATTCACATTCCCACCAGCAGTGCAAGAGTGTGCCCTTTTCTCCACACCCTCTCCAGCATTTATTGTTTCTAGATTTTTTGATGATGGCCATTCTGACTGGTGTGAGATGATACCTCACTGTAGTTTTGATTTGCATTTCTCTAATATTAATGATGTTGAGCATTCTTTCATGTGTTTGTTGGCAATCTGTATATCTTCTTTGGAGAAATGTCTATTTAGGTCTTCTGCCCATTTTTGGATTGGGTTGTTTGTTTTTTTGTTATTGAGCTGCTTGTAAATTTTGGAGATTACTCCTTTGTCAGTTGCTTCATTTGCAAATATTTTCTCCCATTCTGAGGGTTGTCTTTTGGTCTTGTTTATGGTTTCCTTTGCTGTGCAAAAGCTTTGCAGCTTCATTAGGTCCCATTTGTTTATTTTTGTTTTTATTTCCATTTCTGTAGGAGGTGGGTCAAAAAGGATCTTGCTGTGATTTATGTCATAGAGTGTTCTGCCTATGTTTTCCTCTAAGAGTTTGATAGTTTCTGGACTTACATTTAGGTCTTTGATCCATTTTGAGTTTATTTTTCTGTATGCTGTTAGGGAGTGTTCTAATTTCATTCTTTTACATGTAGCTGTCCAGTTTTCCCAGCACCACTTATTGAAGAGGCTGTCCTTTCTCCACTGTACATTCCTGCCTCCTTTATCAAAGATAAGGTGACCATATGTGCGTGGGTTTATCTCTGGGCTTTCTATCCTGTTGATCTTTCTGTTTTTGTGCCAGTACCATACTGGCACATTGATCTTTCTGTTTTTGTGCCAGTACCATACTGTCTTGATTACTGTAGCTTTGTAGTATAGTCTGAAGTCAGGGAGCCTGATTCCTCCAGCTCTGTTTTTCATTCTCAAGATTGCTTTGGCTATTCGGGGTCTTTTGTGTTTCCATACAAATTGTGAAATTTTTTGTTCTAGTTCTGTGAAAAATGCCAGCGGTAGTTTGATAGGAATTGCATTGAATCTGTTGATTGCTTTGGGTAGTAGAGTCATTTTCACAATGTTGATTCTTCCAATCCAAAAACATGGTATATTTCTCCATCTATTTTTATCATCTTTAATTTCTTTCATCAGTGTCTTATAATTTTCTGCATACAGGTCTTTTGTCTCCTTAGTTAGGTTTATTCCTAGATATTTTATTCTTTTTGTTGCAGTGGTAAATGGGAGTGTTTTCTTGATTTCACTTTCAGATTTTTCATCATTAGTGTATAGGAATGCCAGAGATTTCTGTGCATTAATTTTGTATCCTGCTACTTTACCGAATTCATTCATTAGCTCTAGTAGCTTTCTGGTAGCATCTTTAGGATTCTCTATGTATAGTATCATGTCATCTGCCAACAGTGACAGCTTTACCTATTCTCTTCCGATTTGGATTCCTTGTATTTCCTTTTCTTCTCTGATTGCTGTGGCTAAAACTTCCAAAACTATGTTGAATAAGAGTGGTGAGACTGGGCAACCTTGTCTTGTTCCTGATCTTAGTGGAAATGCTTTCAGTTTTTCACCATTAAGGACGATGTTGGCTGTGGGTTTGTCATATATGACCTTTATTATGCTGAGGAAAGTTCCCTCTATGCCTACTTTCTGGAGGGTTTTTTATCATAAATGGGTGTTGAATTTTGTCGTAAGCTTTCTCTGCATCTATTGAGATGACCATATGGTTTTTCGCCTTCAATTTGTTAATATGGTGTATCACATTGATTGACTTGCGTATATTGAAGAATCCTTGCATTCCTGGAATAAACCGCACTTGATCATGGTGTATGATCCTTTTACTGTGCTGTTGGATTCTGTTTGCTAGTATTTTGTTGAGGATTTTTGCATCTATGTTCATCAGTGATATTGGCCTGTAGTTTTCTTTCTTTGTGACATCTTTGTCTGGTTTTGGTATCAGGGTGATGGTGGCCTCATAGAATGAGTTTGGGAGTGTTCCTCCTTCTGCTGTATTTTGGAAGAGTTTATGAAGGGTAGGTGTTAGCTCTTCTCTAAATGTTTGCTAGAATTCGCCTGTGAAGCCATCTGGTCCTGGGCTTTTGTTTGCTGGAAGATTTTTAATCACAGTTTCAATTTCAGTGCTTGTGATTGGTCTGTTCATATTTTCTATTTCTTCCTGATTCAGTCTTGGCAGGTTCTGCATTTCTATGAATTTGTCCATTTCTTCCAGGTTGTCCATTTTATTGGCATAGAGTTGCTTGTAGTAATCTCTCATGATCTTTTGTATTTCTGCAGTGTCAGTTGTTACTTCTCCTTTTTCATTTCTAATTCTATTGATTTCAGTCTTCTCCCTTTTTTTCTTGATGAGTCTGGCTAATGGTTTATCAATTTCTTTTATCTTCTCTAAGAACCAGCTTTTAGTTTTGTTGATCTTTGCTATCGTTTCCTTCATTTCTTTTTCATTTATTTCTGATCTGATCTTTATGATTTCTTTCCTTCTGCTAACTTTGGGGGTTTTTTGTTCTTCTTTCTCTAATTGCTTTAGGTGCAAGGTTATGTTGTTTATTCGAGATGTTTCCTGTTTCTTAAGGTAGGATTGTATTGCTATAAACTTCCCTCTTAGAACTGCTTTTGTTGCACCCCATAGGTTTTGGGTCGTTGTGTCTCCAATGTCATTTGTTTCTAGGTATTTTTTTATTTCTTCAGTGATCACTTCGTTATTAAGTAGTGTGTTGTTTAGCCTCCATGTGTTTGTATTTTTTACAGATATTTTCCTGTATTTGATATCTAGTCTCATAGTGTTGTGGTTGGAAAAGATACTTGATACAATTTCAATTTTCTTAAATTTACCAAAGCTTGATTTGTGACCCAAGATATGATCTATCCTGGAGAATGTTCCATGAGCACTTGAGAAAAATGTGTATTCTGTTGTTTTTGGATGGAATGTCCTATAAATATCAATTAAGTCCATCTTGTTTAATGTATCATTTAAAGCTTGTGTTTCCTTATTTATTGTCATTTTGGATGATCTGTCCATTGGTGAAAGTGGGATGTTAAAGTCCCCTACTATGATTGTGTTACTGTCGATTTCCCCTTTTATGGCTGTTAGCATTTGCCTTATGTATTGAGGTGCTCCTATGTTGGGTGCATAAATATTTACAATTGTTACATCTTCTTCTTGGATCGATCCCTTGATCATTATGTAGTGTCCTTCTTTGTCTCTTCTAATAGTCTTTATTTTAAAGTCTATTTTGTCTGATATGAGAATTGCTACTCCAGCTTTCTTTTTGTTTCCATTTCCATGGAATATCTTTTTCCATCCCCTCACTTTCAGTCTGTATGTGTTTCTAGGTCTGAAGTGGGTCTCTTGTAGACAGCATATATATGGGTCTTGTTTTTGTATCCATTCAGCCAGTCTGTGTCTTTTGGTGAGAGCATTTAATCCATTTACATTTAAGGTAATTATTGATATGTATGCTCCTATTCCCATTTTCTTAATTGTTTTGGGTTTGTTATTGTAGGTCTTTTCCTTCTCTTGTGTTTCTTGCCTAGAGAAGATCCTTTAGCATTTGTTGTAGGTCTGGTTTGGTGGTGCTGAACTCTCTCAGCTTTTGCTTGTCTGTAAAGGTTTTAATTTCTCCATCAAATCTGAATGAGATCCTTGCTGTAGAGTAATCTTGGTTGTAGGTTTTTCTCCTTCATCACTTTCAATATGTCCTGCCAGTCCCTTCTGGCTTGCAGAGTTTCTGCTGAAAGATCAGCTGGTAACCTTATGGGGATTCCCTTGTGTGTTATTTGTTGTTTTTCCCTTGCTGCTTTTAATATGTTTTCTTTGTATTTAATTTTTGACAGTATGATTAATATGTGTTTTGGCATGTTTCTTCTTGGATTTATCCTGTATGGGACTCTCTGTGCTTCCTGGGCTTTATTAAGTATTTCCTTTCCCATATTAGGGAAGTTTTCAACTATAATCTCTTCAAATATTTTCTCAGTCCCTTTCTTTTTCTCTTCTTCTTCTGGAACCCCTGTAATTCGAATGTTGGTGCATTTAATGTTGTCCCAGAGGTCTCTGAGACCGTCCTCAGTTCTTTTTATTCTTTTTTCTTTATTCTGCTCTGCAGTAGTTATTTCCACTATTTTATCTTCCAGGTCACTTATCCGTTGTTCTGCCTCAGTTATTCTGCTATTGATCCCTTCTAGAGTATTTTTAATTTCATTTATTGTGTTGTTCATCATTGCTTGTTTCATCTTTAGTTCTTCTAGGTCCTTGTTAAATGTTTCTTGCATTTTCTCTATTCTATTTCCAAGATTTTGGATCATCTTTACTTTCATTATTCTGAATTATTTTTCAGGTAGACTGCCTATTTCCTCTTCATTTGTTAGGTCTGGTGGGTTTTTATCTTGCTCCTTCATCTGCTGTGTGTTTTTCTGTCTTCTCATTTTGCTTATCTTACTGTGTTTGGGGTCTCCTTTTTGCAGGCTGCAGGTTCGTAGTTCCCGTTGTTTTTGGTTTCTGTCCCCATGGCTAAAGTTGGTTCAGTGGGTTGTGTAGGCTTCCTGGTGGAGGGGACTAGTGCCTGCGTTCTGGTGGATGAGGCTGGATCTTGTCTTTCTGGTGGGCAGGTCCACGTCTGGTGGTGTGTTTTTGGGTGTCTGTGGACTTATTATGATTTTGGGCAGCCTCTCTGCTAATGGGTGGGGTTGTGTTCCTGTCTTGCTAGTTGTTTGGCATAGGATGTCCAGCACTGTAGCTTGCTGGTCATTGAGTGAAGCTGGGTGTTGGTGTTGAGATGGAGATCTCTGAGATTCTCGCCATTTGTTATTACGTGGAGCTGGGAGGTCTCTTGTGGACCAATGTTCTGATGTTGGCTCTCCCACCTCAGAGGCACAGCACTGACTCCTGGCTGCAGCACTAAGAGCCTTTTGTCCACACGGCTCAGAGTAAAAGGGAGAAAAAGAAAGAAAGAAAAAGAAAGAAAGAAAGGAAGGAAGGAAGGAAGGAAGGAAGGAAGGAAGGGAGGAAGGAAGTGGATAAAAGAAAATAAAAGTAAGGTAAAATAAAATAAAGGTATTAAAATAAAAAAATAATTATTAAGAAAAAAAAATTTTTTAGTGTAAAAACCACACAAAAAAATGGACAGATAGAACCCTAGGACAAATGGTGAAAGCAAAGCTATACAGACAAAATCTCACACAGAAGCATACACATACACACCCACAAAAAGAGGAAAAGGGGAAAAAAGAATAAATCTTGCTCTCAAAGTCCACCTCCTCAATTTGGGATGATTCGTTGTCTATTCAGGTATTCCACAGATGCAGGGTACATCAAGTTGATTGTGGAGATTTAATCCACTGCTCCTGAGGCTGCTGGGAGAGATTTCCCTTTCTCTTCTTTGTTCTCACAGCTCCCGGGGTTCAGCTTTGGATTTGGCCTCGCCTCTGCGTGTAGATCACCAGAGGGCGTCTGTTCTTCTCTCAGACAGGAAGGGGTTAAAGGAGCAGCTGATTCGGGGGCTCTGGCTCACTCAGGCCGGGGGGAGGGAGGGGTACGGAGTGCGGGGCGAGCCTGCGGCTGCAGAGGCCAACGTGATGTTGCACCAGCCTGAGGCGCAGTGTGTTCTCCCGGCGAAGTTGTCCCTGGATCCCAGGACCCTGGCAGTGGCGGGCTGCACAGTCTCCCTGGAAGGGACATGTGGAGAGTGACCTGTGCTCGCACACAGACTTATTGGTGGCAGCGGCAGCAGCAGCCTCAGCGTCTCATGCCAGTCTCGGGGGTCCGCGCTCTTTAGCCGCGGCTCGCGCCCGTCTCTGGAGCTCCTTTAAGCAGCGCTCTTAATTCCCTCTCCTCGCGCACCAGGAAACAAAGAGGGAAGAAAAAGTCTCTTGCCTCTTCGGCAGGTACAGACTTTTTCCCGGACTCCCTTCCGGCTAGCCGTGGCGCACTAACCCCCTGCAGGATGTGTTCATGGCGCCAACCCCAGTCCTCTCCCTGCGCTCTGACCGAAGCCCGAGCCTCAGCTCCCAGCCCCGCCCACGCCGTCGGGTGAGCAGACAAGCCTCTTGGGCTGGTGAGTGCTGGTCGGCACCGATCCTCCATGCGGGAATCTCTCCGCTTTTCCCTCCGCACCCCTGTTGCTGCGCTCTCCTCCGCGGCTCCGAAGCTTCCCCCTCTGCCACCCGCAGTCTCCGCCAGCGAAGGGGCTTCCTAGTGTGTGGAAACCTTTCCTCCTTCACGACTCCCTCCCACTGGTGCAGGTCCCATCCCTATTCTTTTGTCTCTGTTTATTCTTTTTTCTTTTGCCCTACCCAGGTACGTGGGGAGTTTCTTGCCTTTTGGGAGGTCTGAGGTCTTCTGCCAGCGTTCAGTAGGTGTTCTGTAGGAGTTGTTCCACATATAGATGTATTTCTGATGTATCTGTGGGGAGGAAGGTGATCTCTGCGTCTTACTCTTCGCCATCTTCCCCCTCTCCCCCGAGCAGTTTTCTTTGAACAGTTCTGCTCCTTCTCCAAGGGTTCAACGACATTTGGGTATATCAAGAATATTATTTAAAGAGTCATAATATTAAGACATTGTCAAAAGGTCTCCAGTTTTTAGAATCAGTTGACAGAGAAACCATGGAGGATTGTACAGTTGCAGAATAGAATGTAAAGACTATAAACCTGGACAAGATAAAAGTAATACTGTAGCTGACAGAAGTTGGGAGGAGAGGAGAGGAGGATGAAGAAGAAATGCTAATATGTTCCCAATAGGGAATCGAAAGATATAGTCTAAAGTTATTTTAAAAAGAACTAGACATTGAAGTGTGTTATATAAAGTTGTAAAAGTAATCAATAGAAGAGCCGATGATAAAAATATAACTAACAAAACTTGGGAGTAGAAAGGAAGTGAAAGATTATAAAAGTGAGCTAAATTCTCCATCTTTCTTTCATAGTAAGGAGTCAATTGATAAAATCTAAACTTGGTAAATCAAAAAATAAGTGATTAGCATATAATTTTGAATTATCATGGTGAAAAACAGAAGAACTTAAAATGGAAATGGCTAAAAATGGATACTTCCCATATATTCTAGTGAAACACTTCCATACGTGTACCAGGTAGTAGGGACAATGAAGCTCAGTGCAGCCCTGTGTTGCAATAGTGAAATATCTAAGTGTCCACTGTGCGTAAATAAATTATGGCAGAGTGATATTACACTACAGTTTAAAGAAGTGAAATAGACATATATGCACGGACATGGAAGAATGTCAAGATATATTATTAAGTCAAAATAACAAGTGGTTGGGTAATAAATGCAGTATACCATTTGTTCAAAATAAGCATACCAATAAAGATTATAAAGATCTGAGAGGAAACCCACCACTGTTAACAATGGTGGTGACTTCTGAGGAGGGGAATGTAATTGGGGTGATAGTCAAGAAGGACTCTAGCTTTATCTGTGTGGTTTAAAATTTTTACAAGAACATGTTTGTGCATGATTTGTGTAGCCTAAAACTGATCACATTTAAGTGGTTACCACTGTGGCAGACATAGAGCTTTTTCCTTTAATACCATTCTTTAACATATCAATTTCTTTTTTTTTTTTTTACTATGTGTATATATGTATTATTTTAAAATAATAATTTTAAACAACAGTAACAAAGAACAATATTTTTGCTCCTTTAGTTACAGAAAACTTCATAGAACAGTGTAGCTGCAGGCAGTTCTCTAAGCCCAAAGTTTGCCCTCCCACCAGCCCTATAAATGATTGTTATTTATGACCACTTCATGACATAGATGTGTACAGCTATTTACCATTTCTGCTGGGAGGATGGATGTTCACATTCATATGAGACAAAACAAATCAAGATTCAACTAGACGGGCTGCTATGGGCTTGGGGATTAGAAGAGCAAAAACAAAAATAAAAACAAACCCAGCAACATGCTCCAGTAAATCACTTCTCCTTTCTGTCTGTTCTTAAGAAAGAATTTAACAACCTCATCTGAGTTGTAGACATTTTTATGTACTTGCCACTGAGTTTTAAAAAGCATGAACAAAATATTTGGCTGAACTGGCCTCTGGACTGGAAGCTAGATTGTAATCGTGGTGGATCTTCTGTCCAGGATTCAATAGTGAGTGTGTATACATCACTTCATCTGTCCAAAAATGACTGTTCCCTTTTTTCTTACCTTTTCTGAGCAACCTTTCAGAAAGCTTCAAAATTTTACCAGGCCCTATATGTTTCACTTCTTAAGACCGAGTGAGATCATTTGAACACTAGGGGGATAAGAGACTATTTCTTTCAATTCTTACTCAAATTCTGACCTTCCAACAACCTCCTTCCTTCAACATCCCACCATTATGTTCTTTCTGAACCTCAAGGAGTGGGTTGAGTTTACCTTCCTCTCCCATGGCTTGTCTTTTAGGTATGATTCACTTGGGAAGAACCTAGAATCCTTCCAAAGCAAATATTGCAGATTTTGATTCAGATGTTAATTTTGAGCATTTTGTTTTACCTATAAAAGAATTAACATTATTTAATTCCAATAATATTGGAACCATAATATTGTTCAATAATATTGAACAATAATATTGTACACAAACAATATTATTTAATCCTCTCAATGCCTCTGTAAGCTTGGGTATTATTATTACCATTTTAAAGAAGAGGAAACAGATGAAAAGGGTTAGGAACTTTGCCCCAGTAGATGCATCACAAGAAACTGCTCTCCATTCCTGACCTTTAACACAACTCTCCTCCAGTTACCTAATCGGAGGTCTGTACTAAAATGCCTCCTGGTCCTACTTTTATAAAAGCACCTTTATGCATTTAGTAAACTTCCAGGAGCTTTAGTGGGGAAATCTCCTAATGAATTCCTCTGAAGTTGCCAACACCTTTCAGATATATTTGCAGTAACACCGCAAGTTGCTTTTTAACCTGTAGAAAAAAAGCACCCTATCTTTGATGTTAGCCTCTGAATCTTAACCTGTGTTTCTACCTGGGGCAGTGCATTTAGGGCAGTGAGCTGCCACTTGAAAAGAAGATCCATATGTTTGGTGTCCCCATCATCATCCTCTGTCTACATGAACCCATTTTTTTCTGTCAAACTGATGTTTAAAATCTCACTCCTGGGATATGCAGAGGACTGTCAAGTCTCCTCACTCAGAACCATGCAGGTAAAGAAAGAAGATTAAAAGGCTAAAATAATAACAACAAAACCAGAAACATTACAACATCACTCCTATCCCACCTTATGTCAGGGCTGGGCCCTGACATGATTCCACTCACACTCATGTTGGTGGTATGTAACCAAACTGTGAATAGCTCAAAGCTTGGAGTCTGGTACATCAAATCAAGCCTTCATTTATTCTATTCACTGGTCCATCTGCCACCTACCCCTTTTCTCAGGCAGTACTCAGGCCGCTCCAAGGTCATCTAGGCTTGTCCTTCCTCTCTTCTTCCCAAGTTGAAACATTTTCACTCTCTGTCTATTCCCATTGGTCCAAGATGTCTGTGCCTTCCACAGGGAGCTAATCCGCTAAGCCAATCCATGCAAATATACAAAAAGACTTAGAATAGAACCTCCCTTCTCCTCCCAAATAAAGCACACATAATTCCTTCAAGACTAAAAATATCCAAAACTAAAAAGAAAAATTATAAATATGTAAAATTTCCCGTCTTATTTTTCAACTAATTTATCATGAGCATCTTCCCACATCAATCAATTTTATGCAGCATCTTTTATAATGTTTCAAAATGCAGTTATACTTCCCTGTCTTCCCACTGTTGAGCATTTAGGTTCTCTCCAGTTGTTCACCATAATGAACATTTTATATCTAAACCCATACATACAGGTATGGTTTCTATACCAAAAGGGATGTGGCCTGATGAACAGGGAGGAGGCCCTCTAGAAGCTTCATTTTCTGTGTGTGATTGAGTTCAACCTTCCTTCCAACAGTACCTCTGTCCTTGGCTTGCAATCATCACCCTGAAACCTATTAGTTGGGGAAAGGGCTTCAGAGTTGATAAACATTGACATTTGTGTCTAAGATGTCACTGTTATTATATATATTCTTTTTATCAGTTTGGATAAAAGCTGGTAAAATTTAATCCAAATCTTCATGGACAATTCATGAGAATTCTGTCAGGGCAATCAGAAAAGTCATTGAGTTTCTACAGTAAATTTGGAGTTTGCAGGGACAGCAGCTGATCCGAGCCTTGGATTGGCTGCTTTTCTTCCCTTGTTTCTGTAGCCCTTTTAAAATCAGCTTCAGAAGGTAAAGAGGGGAAGTAATTGCCCCTCTTTTCCAACATTATGTTGGAATATAGGCATGATGATGATGATAATGATGATAGTAATGATAACATAAGTAGACTCTAGCTAAAGCATTTGTTCTACTGGCAAGATCTTCTATTCCAGAAACAATAGTACAGAGCAGAGGAACAGGATAATCGGAACTGGAGTCTTCTCATCTCAGAGGAAATATGTGGTCTCAGTGCTCTCCCCATCTGCCTGCAATGGGATCCAGCTGTGTGTCCGTCCTGCTGTTCCTAGTTCTGTGAAGGGCAGACTTTACAATTCTTTGATGATTAAAAAGCAAGACACTTGGGGATTAAACTAGAATTGAGGCAAAGTTTCATAAATCTCCTTTTAACCACAAGAAGACTGAAGACTTTGCCTCCAAAATCCTGGGGATAAGGGACTGATGGGCTATCCATCATCTTGATGTGTTCAACATCCAGTTATAGAGAGGAGCTCGATTTTAATGGAATGCTAGGAAAAGCATCTGGTGGATGATCAGGTATTGATTTAAGGTATCGCAGAGAATGTGTATGTTCTGTGTCAGAAAAATGGAGGATTTTTTCTTGTGACCAGAGTTAGAGATCTTTTCGGCAAAAGACACCCAAATGACATCTATATACCACACCAGGGGCAATTGCCAGATTCTCAGCCATTCCCACCTCACACACCTTCCATTTTGAACCATAGTCCTCTCATAAAGCTTTAAGCTCGACTTTAAAATGTGAGTTTCTAGGGACTTCCCTGGTGGCGCAGTGGTTAAGAATCCGCCTGCCAATGCAGGGGACACAGGTTCGAGCCCTGGTCCGGGAAGATCCCACATGCCGCGGAGCAGCTAAGCCCGTGCGCCACAACTACTGAGCCTGCACTCTAAAGCCCGCGAACCACAACTGCTGAAGCCCCACACCTAGAGCCTGTGCCTCGCAATGAGAGAAGCCACCACAATGAGAAGCCCGCACACCACAGTAAAGAGTAGCCCCGCTCGCCGCAACTAGAGAAAGCCTGCACGCAGCAACAAAGACCCAACACTGCCAAAAATAAATATAAATAAATAATTTTTTTTAAATGTGAGCTTCTATTCAAATCCATTTTCATTTAATGAGGCAAAAAATATAGATGAATGGGAGGCACCCTTAGATTTGGGGACATTACAACAGTAATGTATAATTATAATGATGTATAATTCAAGGGTCACCAGGAAGACTCTGCTCTGTCTCCCTCCAGATGCACCCATTACTTGCATTAAAGAACTTTTTATTTTTCCATTGAGTCTTAAGGCTTTTCTGGCTTCCAAAGTCCCCAGTTATGACATAAATACCTCTGGAAAGGGTCACACAATCAGCTAACATTTTAGAAGGGATTCATTTTATTACCATGTTCATTTTATTCCATATTTTTAAAAATTAATGTGTTTTTCTAATTAAATCTTACCTAGAACTCCAATATATAAAACTAAAGTGACTCTGGCTGAAGCTGTGTGGAGGACTGGGGCTTACCTACTTGGCTTCCTCTTCAATCTGAAGAAACCCAGAAAAAAAATAGTCAATTGTATATTTTTAATGAAATTTGAATTAAACATGTGCAAGGCCCCATAAGTAACACTGCAGAACCTTAGAGTTCCTCAATATACAGTTTGAATAACTAAAAACTGGACAATGAGGTATTATGTTCTCCTCCATGTAATGCAGTAGGAAGGACATAAGACCACATATGAAGCATCTCCACAAAACAACAACAACGACAACAAAATGAATCTAATCAAGCCTCTAGTTCCAAAGTATCTGTTTACAGGAAATAAGGGGATAGAGAAACAGTTAAATTACACCATGTGAAAATAGTCAGCCAAATACAGAATGAGGGAAATTCTACAGGACAAATGACCTGGTTTGTTCAACAAATACATAGCATGGAAAGGAGGTCGGGGGCAGGGAAAATACTAGATTTTTTAAAATTTACAATAATAACAAAAAGACAACCCAATTTAAAAATGGACAAAAGACTTGAATAGACATTTTTCCAAGTAAGATGTACAAATGGCCTAGAAGCACATGAAGTGAAGCTCAAAGTCATTAGTCATTAGGGAAAAGCAAATCAAACCCATGATGAGATACCACTTCACACCCACTAGGAAGGCTATAATAAAAAAGGTAAAAAATAGAAAGTGTTGGCAAGATGTGGAGAAATTGGTACTCTCATACATTGCTGGTGAGAATGTAAAATGGTGCAGTCCCTGTGAAACCAGTTTGGCAGTCCCTCAAAAAGTTAAGCATAAATTTGTTATACGACCCAGCAATTACACTTCTGGGTATATATTCAAAAGAATTGAAAACTGGTACTCAAACAAATACATGCACAAGCATGTTCACAGCAGCATTGTTCAAAATGGCCAAAGATGAAAACAGCCCAAATGCCCATCAACAAATGAATGGATAAACAAATTGTGGTATATTCACACATTGAAATATTATTCGACTGTAAAAAGGAATGAAGTACTTACACATGCCATAACATGGATGAACCTGGAAAACATTATGCTCAGGGGGAAAAAAGTCAGACACAAAGGGTCACATGTTGTATGATTCCATCTTATGAAATATTCAGGACAAGGAGATTCATAGCAATAGAATGCAGATTGATTGTTGCCAGGTGCTGATAGGAGGCGGAAAAAGAGAGCAACTGCTTAAGGGGGTTCTGGGTTTCCTTTTGGGATGATGAAAATGTTTTAGAACTAGATAGAGATGGTGGTTACAAAAAATTGTGGCTGCACTAAATACCACTGATTTGTTTGCTTTAAAATGATTAATTTTTAGGGACTTCCCTGGTGGTCCAGTGGTTAAGACACCACACTGCCAATGCAGGGGGCGCGGGTTCGATCCCTGGTTGGGGAACTAAGATACCACATGCTTCGCAGCCAAAAATTTAAAAACTAAAATAAACTTACATGTCCTTGGTCTCATGACCCCAAGACCCTGTTAGAAAAAAATGATTAATTTTATGTTAGGTGAGTTTCACCTCAAAGATAGATAGATAGATAGATAGATAGATAGATTTTTAAAACACTTGGGAAATATACCAACCAAATGCAATGTACAGACCTTGTTTTGATCCTGAGTCAATCAAATTGACTATAAAAATACATTTTTGAGACAATTGGCGAAACTTGAACACGAATTTGTATTAGATGACATTAAGGAATTATTATTAATTCGTTTGTGAACTAATAGCATAGTGATTGTGTTTTTAGAAATTCCTTCTCAGCTAGAGATTCATTCTAAAGGGGAAATAATATGATGTCTGGGGTGTACTTTAAAATACTCCCCCGAAAAAATGTTGAGAGAGGGAATAGTTGAAATAAGGCTGGCAAAATTTTGACAATTGATGAGACCAAGTAATGGGGACATAGGCATTATTGCTAGTTTTGTGTGTATTTGAGATGCTCTATAATGAAACACTTTTTAATGTGGTATAGAAACCATAGATTTATTTAATGCCATTTATGGTCCTTTGAGATGGACATAGGATAGGTGCCTGGGAGGTTTTTGGCAAACATAGGAAGAGAAGGATGTAGGAAAAGCAACAGGTGAAGAGGAACACTGAAAAAAACACTAACAGAGTCTAAAACCACATATCCCACAACTTTGCCAGGGCTAGGTCCCTTAGCAGGAGAGAGAAAACTGTGCTTTCTAAGCTACAAACTACAACCTCACCCTGACTGTACTTTCAGTGACTACAGTCACAGGGGGCCTGGACATGGGGTAAAGGACGCTCAGTGTGTCCCTTCCCAGGGCAGAAGAAACAACATCCTCATCCTGATTACCAGTGGCCAAGAATTTATTGGCACCACCCATGCATAAAGTACTATGGTTATCAGTAGCTCCGTGTTAAACCACAGCCTTAAACAGCATCTTGCCAATAGTTAGTCATCACATCCAAGTAGCCCTTACAGAACTTGGCGACCCAGAGGTGGAAGGGACCTGAGAAATCACAGATCTCTCTTGATCTTGTGAAGTCACAATGGACCTTGGCATTTTTGGGTGCACTGGTGCACTACCAATTGCCAGGTGTGTACATCTACCTCTAGCTATGTAAGTCTCTAGTTGCCGACTTCAAGCACCCCATTTGCAGAATGAGAATTTGGATGGTTTCTCTTGTCTCTTTTATCTCTACAAAGCATTCACTTCATTCATTCATTCATTGAATGAACATTTATTCTATGAATAAACACAAAATCTCTAGAAAGTTTTCCCTTAACAAAACTCTCTATTGGGAGTTCCCTGGTGGCACAGTGGTTAGGAATCCACCTGCCAATGCAGGGGACACGGGTTTGAGCCCAGGTTCGGGAAGATCTCACATGCCACAGAGCAACTAAGCCCATGCGCCACAACTGCTGAGCCTGCGCTCTAGAGCCTGCGAGCCACAACTACTGAGCCCGCGTGCCCCAACTACTGAAGCTCGTGTGCCTAGAGGCCGAGATGCGACGAGAAGCCACCGCAATAAGAAACCCACGCACTGCAACGAAGAGTAGCCCCCGCTCGCCACAACTAGAGAAAGCCTGCGCACAGCAACGAAGACCCAACGCAGCCAAAAATAAATAAATTTATATTAAAAAAACCTCTCTGTTGTCCTCTAAACTTCATGGGTTGAGAGCTAATTACACAAGCCTTCTCTTTTAAATAGGAAAAATGCAGCAAATATCTTTCTTTATCCATAATCATAGGTACCTCATAGGTGGGGTCCTAATATTGAAGAAGGAAACAGCTTTATTTTGCAATTATTGAAGGGCAGGTAGTTCTTGAATTTGTTTCCTTTCCTTTCATTTACAAAAAAATCTGAAATTTTACCAAGCAGAGAACCCTCTTAACATTTTTCTGGATGTCTTTTCAGGCATTATTTGTAATGGTTACATAGTGTGCTTCTGTGTGGATGCATTATGGTGTACTTAACAATTCTCTACTTAGGTAGTTTCCTATTATAAAAACACTGGGAGGAACATCCTTGTATATACATCTTTGATTAGTTGTTCAAGAAAATCCTAGAATGAAATTTCTGGGTCAAAGGAAATGCACATTTAAAGTTTTTACAAAACTGCTTAAATGCCCTCCAGAAAGACTGTAGCAATTTATATTCCCACTAGCATTATATGAATATGTCTGTGTCACTACATCCTACCCAATGTGAGTGTTAGCATTCATTTCAGTCTTTGCCAATCAATACTTCCTGACATTTTACAGGGCCTCCTATAATGCTGTGTTTGCGTTTCTATACCTGAGACGTGCTATAATGCTGTTGTAAGTTTATCCAGAGGTGTCAGCTTCTTTCCTCCACTTCTGAGGGAACGGGAATCTATCACAAGTCACCTGAACCTCCTAGCTCTCAGAGCAACAGTCGGGAGTGTGCAGGCTGCCACAGCTTCTCCTTTTCTTTGTCCTACTGCTATAGTAAACTGCTTTCCACTTCAACACCATGCTTCCAGCTCCAGGAAGTATTCATCCAGACTCCCTATTTAATCCCAAGCAACTAAAAGTTAATTCATCACAGCTCCTGTTTAGACTGTATAAAGAAAAGCCGTCCTGCACCCTGATTCTGCAATGAACACTTGATTTTTGGGTATAATGTGAGCTTTACTGAAGCAGCCATGAGTGATAGAGGAGATCTAGTTTGATTTGGATTCCTTTCAACTATGATTTTCTGCTAGCTGCCAGACTCACAGTTAGCCAAACACAGAAGAAACAACACACCATAGGTAACTCCGTTTTTCTTAAAAGATTCCGTTTAATAGGTGTTGTCAAGGACCTATCAAATTGCTAGGGATTCTTTTTTCCAGAAAATTTAATATGTAACTGATTTATTCTTCTGGCCAATCTTCCCTCCCTGTACCCCCACCCTCATGACATAACAGCCATGAGGTCATGAAAACATATGGGGAGAGGTTAGAAGAAGGAGTAAGGTTCAGAATATGCTGTCTGCCAGCCTAAGCTGCCTTTATGAATGTGTACAAATCCCTATTCCCGTTTTCACTGCAGAGAATAGGCTGCTACGTATTGGTCTCAGCTGCACCGTGAGATCAGCTCTCTATCTTCAGGGCCTTTTCCCCTACACACAAGCCTCTCTCAAATAAACGGTCCAGGTAGTGTTTCTAGCCAATGCACTGATAGAAGAAATGAGGGTGTTTTATTCCCTCTGAAGAAGACAAGGTGTGAAAGGCAGGCTTTTTAGAAGGGTCACAGCAGGCTATGGATTTTTGCTGGTTGTAAATCAAGCTGTTGATAAAAAGCAATGTGCTTTCCAGGAAGGTGTGATTTGTAGTGGCCCTGACCCAGGACATGGTGAATATACAGCACATTAAATAAGATGTGATGGTCACCTGGGCTACTAGAGCTGGGTGGCTCTAGTATTTTTTAAAAGATGTACATTGAAGACTCTAGAGAGTAGTTTAAAATTATAATCTTTTAGAAGAAGCACTTCATTTGCTGGGTGCAAGGGGCAGCTGTTGGAGTGCATGGCCATCAGAGGGCTCCCCTCCCACTTTGCTTTGAATTCACTCACACCTCTTCCCCAAAAAGGAAGGACCAGATGGTTTAGGGTAGTGTTACCCAACTTTTTTGAACACATGCCTTATTCAGATAAATATAAAAATCACATACACATACTCCCACTGAGAAATTATTACCTTCTACATAACCCCACCAGCCTGGGAAATTTTACCTAGCTTTACTTGCAGTTGTTTTCATTATGAAAATAATAAGGGATTGTTTTTATTTGCCTTCAAATATTGAAAATGACTTTTCAAACTATACAGTTCTCCCAAGAGTGGATAATGGTCATCCTGCAGAATCAAGAAATACCATATCCCTCATACTCACCAGTCTAGAACCCTTTCCTCACACCATTCCTATGATTAAGATCCTAGCCAAAGGCTCTATTTGGTCTTTGACACTTTATTGTGAGTCTGCGTCACTCTGTTGCTTCTCTGGAGACATGCGCAGATTAAGCCTTATCTCAAATTGGAAGTGAAATGCTTCTGATTGGCGAGCAAACATTCGAAGAGGGAGGTTGGACTCTCAAAAGTCCCAAACCTGGCAGAATCCAGAAACCACACAAGCCTATTGAATCAGCTTCTCCAGGGTTGTGGCCTGAGAATCTTTATTATTGCAAAGTTCCTCCAGGTGTCTCTGACTCATGTCCAAATTTGTAACCAATCAATTGACCCTGTAGTAGACATTTGTCTTTCTTGGTTACTCCAAAACTTTTTTAACATTCACGTAATATTTGAATAGTTCTACACATTGTGAATCCCATCTTCACACTGAAAAGTCTAAATAAACAATTTTCCTAGATTTCTTTGCTGCTAGATGTGACCATGTGACAGGTTCTAACATTCAAACGCACTTGTGTGAGACCTTGATTCAGAAAGAGCTACCTAAAGAAACAGCCTGGGCACTGAGAGGCCATTTTTGCTAGTACTAGTACAGGTGACTACCTGAGATTGTCAGTGGTGCCGCAGCTTGCAGATTATGGAAGAAGCTGTGTTGTTCTGAGGTCTGTAATGGCAGCAGCTCCCTCACCAGGCAAATTCAGCAATGTGGTTCTAGATGTTATTTCTAGGAGCTCAGTCTAGAATACTGATTCTCAATCTTGACCATGCATTGGAATCACATGAGGAGATTTTTTTTTAATTGATGCCTGGGTTCTACTCCAGACAGTCTGATATATGGTACAGGGTATAATATGGGCATTAGCTCCCAGGTGATTAAATGTGCAACCAAGTTTGAGAACCTCTGACCTTGAGCTCCTGCCTCTTTTCCTTCCAGCAAAGATTTAATAAATGCCTTCCCAATTAAAATAGCTAAAATGCATTCTATGGTCTACAACTAAGAAGCCTGACCAGTACAGATTCCTAATATCCTTTCCAATTCTGAAAATACAGAATTTTATGGTGTTCTGCCTTTATAACTTGTTGGAAGCGTACCAAGACAATTCAGTGGAGAAAAATAATCTCTTCAACAAATGATGCTGAGACAACTGAATAGCCACATGCAAAAAAATGAAGGTGGAACCCTACCTCACACCATATATAAAAATTAACCCAAAGTGGATCAAAGACCTAAATGTAAGAACTAAGAGTCTAAAACTCTTAGAAGAAAAAATAGATGTAAATCATTTTTTAATTGAAGTATAGTTGATTTACAATATTATGTTAGTTTCACATGTACAGCAAAGTGATTCAGTTATATATTTTTTTCAGATTATTTTCCATTATAGGTTATTACAAGATATTGAATATTGTTCCCTGTATTACAGTAAATCTTTGCTGCTTACCAATTTTATATATAGTAGCGTGTACCTGTTAATCCCATACTCCTAATTTATCCCTCCCCGCCTCCCTTTCCCCTTTGGTAACCATAAGTTTGTTTTCTATGTCTGCAAGTGTATTTCTGTTTTGTAGATAACATCATTTGCATCATTTTTTAGATTCCATATATAATATTTGTCTTTATAAGTGGTATATATAATATTTGTCTTTCTCTGTCTGACTTACTTCACTTAGTATGATATTCTCTAAGTCCATCCATGTTGCTGCAAATGGCAACATTTTACCCTTTTTTATGCCTGAGTAATATTCTATTATATATATATGACACATCTTCTTTATCCATTTCTCTGTTGATGGACCCTTAGGTTGTTTCCATTTCTTGGCTATTGTAAATAGTGCTGCTATGAATATTGGGGTACATGTATCTTTTCAAATTGGAGTTTTTGTCTTTTTCAGATATATGCCTAGAAGTGGCATTGCTGAATCATGTGGTAGCTCTATTTTTTGTTTTTAAATGAACCTCCATAAACTTCCATGGTGGCTGTACCAATTTATGTTCCCACCAACAGTGTAGAATGGTTCCCTTTTCTCCACACCCTCTCCAGCATTTATTATTTGTAGACATTTTGATGATAACCATTCTGACCAGTGTGAGGTGATACCTCCTTGTGGTTTTGATTTGTATTTCTCTAATAATTAGTGACGTTGAGCATCTTTTCATGTTCCTATTGTCCAGCTGTATTTCTTCTTTGGAGAAGTGTCTGTTTAGGTCTTCTGCCCATTTTCTGATTGGGTTGTTTGGTTTTTTGATACTGAGTTGTATGAGCTGTTTGTATATTTTGGAAATTAACCCCTTGTCTTTCACATTAATATTTTCTCCCATTCTGTAGGTTGTTTTCTTGATAGTTTCCTTTGCTGTGCAAAAACTTTTAAGTTTGATTAGGTCCCATTTGTTTATTTTTGCTTTTATTTCTTTTGCCTTGGGAGACTGATCTAAGAAAACATTGCTACAATTTATGTTAGAGAATGTTTTGCCTATGTTCTCTTCTAGGAGTTTTATGGTGTCATATCTTATATTTAGGTCTTTAAACGATTTTGAGTTTACTTTTGTATATGGTGTAAGGGAGTGTTCTAACTTCACTAGTTTATGTGAGGCTGTCCAGCTTTCTCAACACCACTTGCTGAAGAGACTGTCTTTTCTCCATTGTATATTCTTGCCACTTTTGTTAAGGATTAATTGACCATAGGTGTATGGGTTTATTTCTTGGCCCTCTAAAATAGATGTAAATCTTCATTACCTTGGATTTGTCATTGATTTCTTTCATATGACACCAAAAGCAAAAACAGCAAGAGAAAAAAAGAGATCAATGGGACATAATCAAAATTTAAAACCTGTGTGCCTTAATAAAGGACATCATCAAGGAAGTAAAAAGACAACTGACAGGATGTAAGAAAATTTTGCAAATCAGATATCTGATAAGTAAGTTGTATCTAGATACATACTCTTAAAGAAAAACAAACAAAAACAAAACAAAACAAACAAAAAGAAATCCTGCAACTCAATAATAATAAAAAAAATAACCTAATTAAAAATGGGTAAAGGATCTGAATGGACATTTCTCCAAACAATATGTAAAAATGGCCAATAGCACATAAAAAGATATTTAACATCATTAGTCATTAGAGAAATGCAAATCAAAATCACAGTGAGATACCACTTCCTACCCACTGGGATGACTACTTAAAAAATGGAAAATAGGGCTTCCCTGGTGGCACAGTGGTTGAGAGTCTGCCTGCCAATGCAGGGGACACGGGTTCGTGCCTCAGTCCGGGAAGATCTCACATGCTGCGGAGTGGCTGGGCCCGTGAGCCATGGCCGCTAAGCCTGCGCGTCCGGAGCCTGTGCTCCTCAATGGGAGAGGCCACAACAGTGAGAGGCCTGCGTACCACAAAAAAAAAAAAAAAAAAAGGAAAATAACAAGTGTTGGTAAAAATGTGGAGAAATTGGAACCCTTAAACACTACTGGTGGGACTGTGGTACAGTTCCTTAAAATGTTAAACATAGTGTTACCATATGACCGGGCAATTCCACTCCTAAGTACATATCCACGAGAAATGAAAACATATGTCCATATAAAAACTTGTACGTGAATGGTCATAGCAGCATTATTCATAGTAGCCAAAAAGTGGAAAAAACCCAAATGTCCATCAACTGATGAGTGGATAAATACAAAGTGATTTGTTCATACAAGAGAATATTATTCAACAATAAAAATGAACGAAGTACTAATACATGCTACAGCATAGATAAGCCTTGAAAACATTATGGTAACTGAAAGAAGCCAGTCTCCAAAAAAACACATATCCAGAATACACAAGTCTATAAAGAGAGAAAGTTGATCAGTGGTTTTCTAGGGCGGAGAGGTTTGAGAGAAAATGAAGTGTGGCTGCTAATGGGTATGGGGTTTCTTTTTGGGATGACAAAGGTGTTCTAAAATGTATTGTAGTCATAGTTGCACAAGTTTGTGAATATACTAAAAACCATTGAACTGTACAATTTAAAGATATGCTATGGGAATTGTATCCCAGTAAGGCTGTTATAAAAAAAAAATTTTGGAAGGATTTCAAAGCTTGGCCTCTGGCAGAGGAAATATTTGGGAACAAGAGTGATGGAGAATCTTTCTAGGACTCAGAAAATCATCTCAGCAGTCAGCTACCTTCTCTGCCTGTTGGTAAAGTGCACTGCAGAAAGGCATGTTCCCCAAAACAACAGGGGACCCTAAAATAGGTGATAGCAGAAGGAACAGTTTTAACAGCAATTAAAATACTTTTTGAGAGGAAGTTGGGAAAATAATAGTGCGTGACTAGTCAGCCTCTTTCTTGTAGTCAGAAAGAAGGTAAAGGGAGAGGAGTAATTGTCCTGGATGTCCTCAGGTGGGTTGCAAGACATGGATGAATGCCAAAGCCAGGGAGAAAACCTGATCTGAGCCAACACAGAGACAGATGAGTTTGGGAGGGTAGGACCAAGGCAGAGAGGAGGTACAAAATCCCTACAGAAAATGGGAATATAAGAAATGTTTGAGAGCTTTGCATCACTGAACTGTTAATAGAGGTTACCTCTGCGGAGAAGCTCAGAGTGGAAGGAGAGAGGGCACTTTCACTTTTTATTGTATTTTTCTTCCTTGTTATTAAAATTTTTTTACAAGGAACATGTGTTTGTTCATTGTAAATACATGTAAATACTTTGTGATTAACAACATAAGAATCAACTAGTTTGCTTTAGCAAATGTGAGCATGACTATTTAAATGAGAAAAAGATCAGGAAGAGAACCACCTCGCAGAATGAAGGGGAAACAGGAGAGAAAAGGAACAAAGGACGGGGGGACAAAACTCACCACCAAAACGGCATTTGGAAAGGGAAGTAAATACATTATTACTTCAATTTTTTTAAAAATTAGTGCAGAAAAGTTTTTGTAGCACAGGATAACAAATAAAGACTGTGCCCTTGATTTTGTACTTGCCTATTTCAGTGATTTTCTCAAGGTTACATAATTAAAGGTAGATGAGAATTTTAGTAAAAGAAAACTGGAATAGATAGATAATGTTGAATGCCAGGCTAATATTTTAGTTTATTCTGCAGACAATGAGGATTTCCTGAAGAATTCTGACCAAGTGGAATTGTGTTTGGTAGTGATATGGTTCCCAAACCTGGCTGTGCATCAAAATCATAGAGTTAGCTTTAAAAAATAGAGAGATTCTGGGACCTACCACCTTTCTTATTCAGTAGGTTTGGGCTAAGGTCCAGGAATCTACATTTATAAACCTCATGTGTTTCTGATGGTCTATCATATTTAGGAATGGGTGGAATAAAGGATAGATTAGAGTGCAGGAAATAATGTAAACAGGGAGAAAGACAGAAGGTTTCTGGAAAAGTTCCGGTACAGGGTGCTGCAGCACTGAACTGGAATGGTGGTAGAAAGAAAAGAATCAACATGACCATCATTATGAAGGTGGAATCAATACGATTTGGTGAGTGCTTGACTGTACTGTACATCCCATGAGGCAAATATCAGCCTGTTTTACTGACTACTGTGTATCCCAGAACCTTGCACAGTGTACCTGATGTAGTAAGGGCTAAATAATATTAACTGAATGAATGAATGAAAAAGAGAAAGGCAAAGCTGACCCCAGGGGTCTGAGTAGGGTAACTTAACACTGGTCGTACAGACATTTAGGGAATCTGGTTTCAGGAAAAATAATGGGACGGATTTTCCATGGTTGAGTCAGAAAGAATGGTGAGATGTTCAATGCTTTAGGGATTATGGGGGAAGTTGTGCCTACACCGCTCTAGGGCATTGTGGCTAGGACAGTACCGGGAAGAAGTCTGGAGAATGTTTTCACTGTTTGAAGTCTTTATATAACTGTCTACAATATTGGGCTCTGTGAGACATTCAGTTGGGTCATCAGGTCTTGCTGTGTTCTCTGACTGCAGGTGAGAGGTTCACAACTAGGTGGTTTTCTACATCTCCCCATTTGTAGCTTTTAATTAGGTCAGCTCCCCCAACACCTTCCGTCAGCATCCATGAAGGAGTTTGTACTCCAGCCATATTCACCCATTCATCCAGCTATACCCTAGCTCTTCTCACCTCAAATCCCCTTTTACATCTGTCACAGCCCTCTTCTCCACAACTCCCAACCCCAATAACCACAGTCTGCTCCTATGTCTACTTGGCCCTTGCCCTTTGGGTTCTGCTTCCCTTTCACAAAGAGATGGAGCTTTTGCTGGCTGGACCCTGAGCGTCCTCTCAGAAATGTTTTTGTACTGTCATTCTGCCTCTCTCTGCTCCTGGCCACCCTGGACATCAGCTTCCAGGCTGGGACCCCACTACACTTGCTTCATTCTCCCCAAAAGGAGGGTCAAAAAAGCATGTAACAGCTTTGAAAAAGAAATGGGACATTTCCATCCTCCTTATAAGAGGAACAAAGACCTGAACTAGTCCTGTGGTCCATTTCCATTTAGGGTGAATCATACCTGGGTGTACTTATAGATCAAATAGAATGTCATCTTTCCTATGGAATCTTAGGAATTGCTTTAAATTTTTTAATAAATTAAAATTAAAAGGACCACCCTGACACCCAGGTACCATATTACATTGGAATTAGCTGTGTGACTGTAAGCAAGTCATTTCACTTTAAATAAGGTTGATTTTGCTAAATGATGAACACTATCCCTTCTAAGTCTAACATTCTTTGACCTAGTAAATGTATCCCTTTGTTTCTGATCCCTCTATCCTGAGGTGGAGGAGAGGTTGAGATGGGGTATGTGGGCCCACAAACACTGGGGAGAAGCATGGGAGTGGCACATTGTAGTTTCCCTGGTTAATGCTGGGGAGGGAATGCCAGGAGGCCAAGTGGTCCAGCCAGGCTGGAGTGGCTTACCTGAAAAGGTTCTTCATAGCCACAGGCACCTGATGTGAGGCCTAGGAGCCAAAGTCTGCAGATAAATGAAGGTCAGAGGATTTGGGAATGTGACAGCCATGAGTAGTGGAGTCAGTACAAAATGAGAAGTGATGTGAGAAAACTCCAGGTAGATAGGCTTTGCCCTGAATTTCTATTCCCTGTTTCTGTAGGTAGTCAGTTCCACTAAAGGGGGCCAGGACAGAACTCGGCATGCTGAGGTCTAATCCTGGCTGCCTTGGCTGCATCCAAGGATTTATTGAGTACCTACTCTACTCTCTGATTACCCTTGCCCAACTCCCTTCCCCAGACAAGCAACATTCTGCTGTTACCAGTTTTCCCAGAGTCAGACTGATGCACCTGGAGACATTCTCCCACTGTCTCAACTAGATGTTATTGAATGGAGGAGCTACATTTCCAGTCATCAAAGGGAACAATAGGTAATGTTATGTAAAGAAAGGGAGAGGGTAATGTGTGTTTGTGGAACCAAGGAGCTAGGCCCCATTTTGTCAGGAGTGCAAACTTCTGGGTCTTCAGAGAGGTAAGGGTGTCATATGTACAGGATGTCACATTGTACTCTGCCCCTTCAATTCTTTATCTGTGAAGGGAGCTGCTACTTGGGAAGACAAGTCTTTATTATAAGGATTGTTTGCTTATTTCAAACTATTTTTTTTCCCTCTTGTCCCTGATTTCTCATTCTTTTATTTTGAAAATCAACTTTAAAAAACACTTTTTGAACAGTCAGGCTATTGCCAATTTTTTACTATTATAAAAACTACCATGATAAACAGCTTTATACATACATCTTTGTATATTTGTTCAATTATTTCCTGAGGAAAAATTCCTGGAAGTAAAATTGCTGAATCAAAAGAAGTTGATGTTTTGGAGAAATTTGATAAAATTTGCTAAATTACAAGCCAGAAATGTAACAATATACATGCCATCAATCAATTATGACAGTACCCTTTCTCCATATGCAACAAACATTTTCAAATCTTTGCTAATCCTGAAAGGTTAAAAATATGTCTCCTTTTTGAATTAATTTCATTTTCAGTTACCAAAGATTTTTTTGTTACCTATGTTTATTTGCCATTTTAATTTCTTCTTTTTATGAGTTCCTTTTCCTGTTCTATGCTTATTTTTCTTTCACAACATTTAGCTTTATCTTATTTATTAGTAAGAGCTCTTTATATATTAAGACTATTAACCCTTTGTCCACCATTGAAAGTATTTTTCCAGTTTTTCCTTTGTCTTTCTTTTTCCCCCCTGGTCTCTGATTAATAACATTCTCCCATATTCCAACCAAGTGATCAAATCTGGCTTGGGAAAAACATAACCCAGAGAATCAAGAGTCTCGTAATGGATCTTCATTACTTGCTGATATATTTCCTTCTGCTACATCTCCAGGATCTCCCACTCTTGCTCCAAAAAATATGAGGCCACATCATCAAATGTCATGATCACCAGAGCAGGCTAGGCCATAGCGCTTTGTGGTCCCACCCAGCCCCAACACAGCAATGCCCAGTGTCCCAGAAGCTTCCTGGCACCTTCCCTACCCTGTGGCCTTCCATTCTGCCAGACCCCTGTTCTTTGTCTTTATCATTGTGGCATTCACTTTACTTTGTCTTTCTTGATCATAAAATTTTTTTATTTTTGTTTAGACAAATCTGATACTTGCCTTTAGAAGAAAAAATCCTGAAGGAAGCCAGAGGAAAAAATCACATTAATTATAGGAAACAAAGATAAGAATTTCGTCAGACTTCTCCTTAAAAACCATGTAAGCGAGAAGAGAATAGAGTGAAATATTTAAAGTGTTGAACCAAAAACAAAAGCCACCAAACTAGAATACTGTATCCAGTGAAATTATCCTTCAAAAGTGAAGAAGTAGAAACTAACACAACATTGTAAAACAACTATACCCCAATAAAAAAATAATAAAATTAAAAAATTAATTAATAGGGGGTTTCCCTGGTGGTGCAGTGGTTGAGAGTCTGCCTGCTGATGCAGGGGACACAGGTTCGTGCCCCGGTCCAGGAAGATCCCACATGCCGCGGAGTGGCTGGGCCCATGAGCCATGGCCACTGAGCCTGCGCGTCTGGAGCCTGTGCTCCGCAACGGGAGAGGCCACAACAGTGAGAGGCCCGCGTACGGAAAAAAAAATAATAATAATTAATGTTTTTAAAAGTGAAGGAGAAATAAAGACTTTTTCAGACAAAGAAAAGCAAGGGAATTTATCACGTCATCCTGCCCTTGCAAGGAGTGTTAAAAGAAGCTCTTCAGAGAGAAGAATATATAGATCATATATACAGAACTATAGAATATATAGATCAGAAACTCAGATCTACATTTGAAGAAAGAAGAATATTAGAGAAGAAACCAATGAAAGTAAAATAAAATCTTATATTTTTGTTATTCTTAATTGATCTAATAGATAACTGCTATTAGATCTAATAGATCTATTAGATCTAATAGATATTGATGTAATAGATATTGTTCAAAAATAACAATAGCAATAATGTATTGGTTGATTATAGCTTATGAATAAGTGAAATGAATGACAGCAATATTATAAGGGACAAGAGGGAATAATTGGGAATACTCTGTTATAAGGTACCTGTCCTACCTATGAAGCAGTACAATGTTATTTTAAAATAGACTTAAGGACTTCCCCAGTGGCGCAGTGGTTAAGAATCCACCTGCCAGTGCAGGGAACACGGGTTTGAGCCTCGGTCTGGGAAGATCCCACATGCCGTGGAGCAACTAAGCCCATGCACCTGAACTACTGAGCCTACTCTCTAGAGCCCGCAAGCCACAACTACTGAAGTCCGCACGCCTAGAACCTGTGCTCCACAATAAGAGAAGCCACTGCAATGAGAAGCCCGTGCACCGCAATGAAGAGTAGCCCCCTCTTGCCGCAACTAGAGAAAGCCTGCACACAGCAGCCAAGACCCAACGCAGCCAAATAAATAAATAAAATCCTTTTTAAAAATTTTAAAAATAAAGTAGACTTAAATTGGTTGTAAATGTGTATTGCAAACCCTAGGGCAAGCGTTTTTAAAAATTTTAAAGAAGTATAATTAATGTGCTAAGAGAAAATGGAATAATATAAAATGCTCAATTAAAAACAGAGAAGGCAGGATGGGAGGAAGCAGGACTATGTGAGGTCACTTCCTGTGTGCAGGGTGGCTTCCTGCCTCCCACCCTTGCTCTCTTTTTGGCTGCCCTCGTGGTTGCATGCAGGCCCCTGGGAAGGGCCTGTCCCAGTCAGCTCTGGCCTACCACCGCAGCAATCCCACCTGGCTGAAGTTAACTTCTGACAACAGGAAGGAGCAGATCTACAAACTGGCCAAGAAGGGCCTGCCTCAGGGTGATCCTGAGAGTCTCACATGGTGTTGTTTTATGACAGGCAATAAAATCTTGAGAATTCTTAAGTCCAAAGGACTTTCTCCTGATCGTCCTGAGTACCTCTAGCATTTAATTAAGAAAGTTGTTGCTGTTCGGAAGCATCTTCAGAGAAACAGAAAGGATAAAGATGCTAAATTCCTTCTGATTCTGATTAATAGCTGCATTCACAGGTTGGCTCAATACTGTAAAACCAAACCAGTCCTCCCCTCACGCCCCCCCCCCAATTTGGAGATACTAGTTATCCACAGCCTCTGCCCTGGTTGCATAAATTTGTCCATGTACTTAAGCAATAAAATCATTGTTTAACTAGAAAAAAAAAAACAGAGAAGGCAGAAAAAGAGGGGAAGACAAGAAACAAGGGACAAGTGCAATGACTAGAAAACAGTTGCAAATATTGTAGACATTAATCCAATTATATCAATAATCATTTTAAATATGAGTGATCTAAATACACCAATTAAAAGACAGAGACTGATGGGGCTTCCCTGGTGGCACAGTGGTTGAGAGTCCGCCTACCGATGCAGGGGACACGGGTTTGTGCCCCGGTCCGGGAGGATCCCACATGCCACAGAGCGGCTGGGCCTGTGAGCCATGGCCACTGAGCCTGCGCGTCCGGAGCCTGTGCTCCGCAACGGGAGAGGCCACAACAGCGAGAGACCCGCATACCGCAAAAAACAAAAATAAAATAAAATAAAATAAAAAACTACAATGAGGTATCACTTCACACCAGTCAGAATTGCCATCATTGAAAAGTCTACAAATAATAAATGCTGGAGAGGGTGTGGAGGAAAGGGAGCCCTTCTACACTGTTGGTGGGAATGTAAATTGGTGCAACCACTCTGGAAAACAGTATGGAGGTTCCTTAAAAAACTAAAAATAGAGTTACTATATGATCCTGCACTCCTAGGCCTATATCTGAGGAACATGCTAACTCAAAAGATACACGTACCCCAATAGTCATGGCAGCACTATTTACAATGGCCAAGACATGGAAGCAACCTAAGTGTTCATCAACAGATAAATGGATAAAGAAGATGTGGTATACACACACACACACACACACACACACACACACACACACATGGACTTCCTTGGTGGCGCAGTGGTTAAAACTCCACGCTCTCAATGCAGGGGTCCCAGGTTCCCAGGTTCAATCCCTGCTCAAGGAACTAGATCCCACATGCATCCCGCAACTAAAAGTTTGCATGTCACAACTAAGGAGCCGCCTGCCACAACTAAGGAGCCTGTGAGCCACAACTAAGGAGCACAAATGCCACTACTACAGAGCACACCTGCCACAACCAAGACCTGGAGTAACCAAATAAATAAAATAAAAAAATATTGGACTTCCCTGATGGCGCAGTGGTTAAGAATCCACCTGCCAATGCAGGGGACACGGGTTCGAGCCCTGGTTCGGAAAGATCCCACATGCCACAGACCAACTAAGTCTATGTGTCACAACTACTGAACCTGCGCTCCAGAGCCCACAAGCCACAACTACTGAGCCCTCGTCCCACAACTACTGAAACCTGTGTGCCTAGAGCACATGCTCCACAACAAGAGAAGCCACCACAATGAGAAGCCCATGCACTGGCAACAAGAGAAGCCCCCACTCGCCACAAATAGAGAAAAGCCCGCGTGCAGCAATGAAGATCCAACACAGCCAAAAATAAATTAATTAATTAAAAAAATATATATAGATAGATAAACACACACACACACTGGAATATTACCCAGCCATAAAAAAGAATGAAATCTTGCCATTTGCAGCAACATGGAGGGACCTAGAGATTATCATATTAAGTGAAGTAAGTCAGACAAAGACAATCATACAATATCACTTACAAGTGGAATCTAAAAAAATGATATAAATGAACTAATTTACAAAACAGAAACAGACTCACAGACATAGGAAACAAACTTACGGTTACAAAACCATAACCATATGGTTGTGAGGGGTTGGCAGGGGCAGGGTAGAGATAAATTAGGAGTTTGGGATTAACATATACACACTACTACATATAATATAGATAAACAACAAGGACCTACTGCAAGGCACAGGGAACTATATTCAATATCTTGCAATAACTTATAATGGAAAAGAATCTGAAAAAGAATATGTATATATTCAATTATATATATAACTGAATCACTTTGCTGTACACCTAAAACTAATACAACATTGTAAATTAACTATACTTCAATTTTTTAAAATGGTTTAAAATTATATTTGCCTTGGGAATGTTTCTTTTTTAAATGGTCCTGTCTGTTTACTGAAGGACAATTTATATACCATAAACTTACCCATTGTAAGTTTACAGTTATATCAGTACTTCCAATAGAATTTGTACATGGTAGAAATGTTCTGTGATAAGCAAAGTCTAATCAGCAGCACTAGCCACCCAAAATGTGGCTAGTGTAACCTAGAAAATATATTTTAAAATATTTTTATTGAGGTAAAATTCATGCTATATAAAATTTGCCATTTTAACCATTTTAAAGTGTACAATTCACTGGCATTTATTATTTTCACAGTGTTACATAACCATCTCTATCTAGTTCCAAAATATTTCATCACCCCAAAAGAAAACTCCACACCCATCAAGCAGTAACTCCTCCTATCTCCTTCCCCCACCCTTTAGTAACCTGTAATCTGCTTTCTGTCTCTTTAGATTTGCCTATTCTGGATATTTCATATAAATGGAGTCATACAATATGTGACTCTTTGTATCTGACTTCTTTCACTTAGCATAATGTTTTCAAGGTTCATCCATGTTGCAGCGTGTGCCAGTATTCCATTCTTTTTTATTGATGTACCACAGTTCGTTTATCCATTCGTCAGTTGATGGACATTTGGGTTGTTTCCACCTTTTGGTTATTGTAAATAGTGCTGGTATGAAAATTCATACCAACTTTTGTTTGAATATCTGTTTTCAGTTCTTTTGGGTATATATCTAGGAGTGGAATTGTTTGGACATGTGATAATTCTGTTTAACTTTTTTAAGAAACTGCCAGCATGTTTTCCTCAGCAGCTCTATTACTTTACATTCCCAGGAGCAATGTACAATGATTCCAGTTTCTCTGCATCCTCATCAACACTTGTTCTTTTCTTTTCTTTTCTTTTTTTAAATTATAGCTATCCTAGTGCGTGTGAAGTAGCATCTCATTGTGGTTCTGATGTGCATTTCTCTGGTGACTAATTATGCTGAGCACCTTTCATGTGCTTATTGGCCAGTTGTATGTCATCTTTGGAGAAATGTCTGTTTGGTTCTTTGCCCATTTTGGAATTGTGTTGTTTGTCTTTTTGTTATTCAGTTGCAAGAATTCTACATGTGTTCCGGATATTCCTTATCAAATATATGATTTGCAAATATTTTCTCCCATTCTGTTTGTTGTTTTTTCACTTTTGATGGTGTCCTTTTGTTCACAAACATTTTTAATTTTTATGCCAAATTTATCTATTTTTTCTTTTGTTACTTGTACTTTTGATGTCATATCTCAAACTCTATTGCCAAAGCAAAGGTTATAAAGATTTACTCATATATTTTCTTCTAAGAGTTTTATAGTTTTAGCCCTTACATTTAGGTCTTTGGTTTATTTTGAGTTAATATTCATATATGGTGTAAGGTAGGGATCCAACTTCACTCTTTTGCATGTGGCTATTCAGTTGCCCCAGAGTGATTTATTGAAGAGATTATTCTTTCCTTATTGAAAGGTCTTGGCACCATTTAATTGACCATAGGTTTATGGATTTATTTCTGGACACTCAATTCTATTCCTCTGAATAATACAATTTTAATAAATTTAAATAGCCACATGTGCCTAGTGGCAACCATATTGGAGAGCACAAAATTAGATGAGTTTTAGTTAATTCAGTTGTGCAACCATCACCACAATCCAGATTTAGAACACTTCCATCATGGGATTCTTCTTCTTTTTTTTAATTAATTAATTAATTAATTAATTTGCCTGCGTTGGGTCTTCGTTGCTACACGCGGGCTTTCTCTAGTTGTGGCGAGCAGGAGCTACTCTTCGTTGTGGTTCACGGGCTTCTCATTGCGGTGGCTTCCCTTGTTGCAGAGCACAGGCTCTAGGCGTGCAGGCTTCTGTAGTTGTGGCATGCAGGCTCAGTAGTTGTGGCTCGTGGGCTCTAGAGTGCAGGCTAAGTAGTTGTGGCACACAGGCTTAGTTGCTCCGCAGCATGTGGGATCTTCCCGGACCAGGGCTCGAACCCATGTCCCCTCCATTGGCAGGCGGATTCTTAACCACTGCACCACCGGGGAAGCCCTATCATGGGATTCTTAATAATTTTTAATTTCTGTTACTTCTTTCCACTTACGATTTTTTAGTTTTACTCCAATTAAGTTTTGACTATGATCCAGCCTTTAGGTATATGTATAATTTTTATGTTAGCAGAATTCATAAACTTTTGGATTAACTTGTTGGCTATTTTTCCTTTTGACTGTTAATTGACATCAGGGCAAAAAGAAAATGAGAATTTTGCTTAAGAATGGAGGTCAGATGGAAAAGAGAGGAAATTTGGGAGTAGAGGGCATATCATGGGAAAGGTGATAGAGGGGACATCAGGAGCACAATGGACACAACCAGGCCCACTTTTCCAGGGTCAGATCAAGAAGGGGAAAAATTGTTAGGGCAAAATCTCTCCTAGCCAGGGTTCTTTTGGTAAGTGTTCACTCTTTAGGGGATAAAATGTCCAATATTTCATTTTTTTTTTCTCCCTCTGTTCTCTTCTGAGATGGTGAACTGGCTTACAGAGGAGGAGTATCACTTACATGACCACATGGCAGTGGAGGCACTGGGACCCGTATGATGTCTTCTGGCTCCTTACTGGCCTTGGTTGTAAAGTGATTCAATCAGACAGTTTTCTGAACTGGAGACAACTGAAGAAAAGCTAGTCCTGTCTGACTATTGTGGTTGATATGCTGGCGACCATGACTGGATCCCCATCACCACAACTATGTGTTCTTGGTGCTAATGTTCCCCACCTCTGAATTTCTCTTTATTCTATCCCCCATTCTTCCCCAGTCCGCTGAAGCTCCTAGCCCTAGCCCTCTCCTTTACCTCCCAACATGGTGGCACTGATGGTCCCTGGGCTTCTTCTCCTAGGGCAGCAAGTTTTGGGTAGAAGTATACTTCACGTTATGGAAGAAATAGTATAGTCTGGACTCCCCTGGTGGCACAGTGGTTAAGAATCTTCCTGCCAATACAGGGGACACGGATTCAATCCCTGGCCCAGGAAGATTCCACATGCAGCGGAGTAACTAAGCCTGTGCACCAGATCTGGTGAGCCTGCGCTCTAGAACCTGTGAGCCACAATTACTGAGCCCTCATGCCACAACTACTGAAGCCTGCATGCCTAGAGCCCGTGTTCCACAGCAGGAGAAGCCACCGCAATGAGAAGCCCAGGCACCACAACGAAGAGTAGCCCCCACTTGCCACAAGTAGAGAAAGCCCGGGCGCAGCAACAAAGACCCAATGCAGCCAAAAATAAATATATAAAATAAATAATAATAATAAAAGAAAGAAAGAAATAGTATGGTCTGAGTCCTTCAGGTTAGTCATTGATGTGTAAAGTAATTTAGAAAGTCTTTCATCTTTTCATGACACCAGGTTTTCACCACAATTTTTTTTTTTACTGGAAAAAGAGCTGAGTAATGATTTTTTAAAGCAGGTATCCATCCTTCTCCTGAAGCTCTGAAACCTATTGCTACAGTGGATGGCAAGTCCCATGAGAGCAAGATTTGGAGAATATAGAAATATATATGACAATCTCTCTCTCTCTCTCTCTCTCTCTCTCTCTCTATATATATATATATATATATATATATTTCCCCTGTGTTATACTCTCTCTTCCCCATACGCTCCATAAAAGAAAGACCTTGTACACCTTTTTCACTTCTGCACCCGACCTCCTACAATAGTGCATGGCATATAAGAAGGGCATACGGGCTTCCATGGTGGCGCAGTGGTTGAGAGTCCACCTGCCGATGTAGGTGACGCGTGTTTGTGCCCCGGTCCGGAAAGATCCCACATACCGCGGAGCGGCTGGCCCCGTGAGCCATGGCCGCTGAGCCTGCGCGTCCGGAGCCTGTGCTCCGCTATGGGAGAGACCACAACAGTGAGAGGCCCGCGTACCGCAAAAATAAATAAATAAATAAATAAATAAAAGAAGGGCATACCAGTTTCCTGGGTGGGTGGGTGAATGAATGGGGTACAACTGCATCCTGCATTGTTCAGTGTGACTAAATTTAGGAAGAAAATTGTGCTGCTAATAAAAAAACTAAGCAGAAATGAGTTTCAAACCACCTAATTGTTTTGTTTGCTCATGCCACTATTTTCTCTGAGTCCAGAATTAACTGTTTCATCTAGTTATTGATCAATGTTACAAAAAGCTAATGCTAATACAAATAATTCTTCAATCTCTGCCCTTACCAAGGGGAACTGCTACACATATAATTCAAATGATCAGATAAATGTGTACCTGATGTGCATATGTTTTTAAGTTGAGGAATTTCTGGCCTTAAGGTTAATTTTAAGCAGTCAGACTTGGTCTTACACATTACATATTTTCATTAACACTGTTGCTGCCTAGAGAAAAATTTCCCTCTATTGGGAAATTTGCTATGAGTTGCTATGAGTAATTCAAAATTTTTTGATTCTGAAAGTAATATGAACTTACTGTAGAAAATTTGAAAATTGACAAGAACTTTGTTTTGCTGAGTTGGTGGTGGATGTATGCATATTTGGAGAAGCAATTTTTTCTGTATAAAAAAGGAGAGAGATTCTGAGACCTGAGATGGGGAAGATCTGGAATTGAGGAAGCCAGAAATCAGCCTATCTAGGTACCAGCTTGTCTAAGTGCTACCCAGGAAAGGACAACAAAAAGGAAACCTTGTTTGGCTTGTAGCTGGAGAGAAGCGAGAGATGAAGCATATATTAGTCAGGGTTCTCCAGAAAATCAGAACCAATGGGCGATATAAAAATAGACTTATTAGGAGGAATTGCCTCACACAGTTATGGAGGCTGAGAAGTCCTATTTGCCATCTGTAAGCTGGAGACCCAGGAAAGCTGGTGATGTAGTTCAAGTCCAAGTCAAAAGGCCTGAGAACCAAGAGAACTGATGGTATACCTTTTAGTACAGTTCAAAGGCCTGAACCGGAGAGCCAATGGAGTAAGTTCCAGTGCCAGGGCAGGAGACTACCTATGTCCAGCTCAAGTAGTCAGGCAGAGAGAGCAAATTCTCCCTTCCTTCACCTTTTTGTTCTATTCAGACCCTCAACAGATTACATAATTGGAAAGGGAATCTGCTTTATTCAGTCTAGGGATTCAAATGCTAATCTCTTACGGAAACACCTTCACAGACACACCTAGAAATAATGTTAACTGGATATCTGGACATCCCATGGCCCAGTCAAGTTGACACATAAAATTAGCCATCACAAGGCACACCTGAAGGAAATATAGGAAGGGTTGTGAACTGTACAGTGTAAAACTCTCCTCTGTCTTCTTATAAAATCTTGAATACAAATCAACACTTGGTCTTAATGGAATTCTCCTGGGGAAAAAAGAGATATTGAGTCCTATTTAGCAATCGGTTGCAGGCTATGACAGAACCATATTAGCCATAGGGACTAACACGGAAAAATCTGAAAAGAAGAAAATGTAAACGCTCTAATTCCACTTTACAACAATGACCTTGTGGTATGTTTCTTACCTTCTTTTGCATATGTATGTATATATATGTTTGTGAGTATACATATGCAATAAAATTGGGACTGCATTGTATAAATAGTTTTCTGTTCTACAGTTTTTACCTTACATTAAATCATGACTATTGAATATTATTAAATATTATTCAAAAACATGATATTTAGTGCCTGTGTAATAGTTCATGAATACAGATATACCAAAGTTATTTCATTACATCTCTATTATAGATATTTATCACTTTCCAACTTTTTATTATTACAAGAACTCTAGCGTGAATATCTTTTAATGTAAATCTACATGGGCATCTATAATTCTTTCCTTAGGGTCGAGTTTAGCCAGTCAAAGGGCATGAAACTTTTTGACTCTTGATCTATTCTGCCATTTTGCCAAAACACCTTTCAAAGTGCGTGATTTACACTGTCACTAGCACAACAACAGAAAGATTATTTTCACCTGTTTTTGTAGTTTATATAAATGAAATCACAAGTTGTGTTCTCTTTTGAGTCTGATTTCTTTTCCGCAATACATGTTTGTGAGATTCATTCATATTGTTGCATACAGTTGCAGATTGTTTCTTCTTATTGCTGTTAGAGTTCATTGTGTGACTATACCACAATTTATTTATCCATTGATGAGCATTTGGGCATTTTCCTATTCGGCATTATTATGAATAGTGCTGCTCTGACGTGTCTTTTGGAGAATACAAGTCCACTTTTCTATGGTTAGTTACCTAGAAGTAGAATTGCTGAGTATACACATATTTAACTTTAATAGATAATGTCAAAATTGTTTCTGAAGTGGTCATAACCAATTTACATCCCATCAGCAAGGTGCGAGAGTTACAGTTGCTTCACATCCTTACCAATGTTTAGTATTGTTGGTGGGTTTTTTTTTTTTAACATCTTTATTGGAGTATAATTGCTTTACAATGTTGTGTTAGCTTCTTCTGTATAACAAAGAAAATCAGCTATATGTATACATATATCCCCTCCCTCTTGCATCTCACTCCCACCCTCCCTATCCTACACCTCTAGGTGGTCACAAAGCACCGAGCTGATCTCCCTGTGCTGCTTCCCACTAGCTATCTATTTTACATTTGGTAGTGTGTATATGTCAATGCTACTCTCTCACTTCGTCCCAGCTTATGCTTCCCCCTCCCCGTATCCTCAGGTCCATTCTCTACATCTGTGTCTTTATTCCTGTCCTGCCCCTAGGTTCATCAGAACCTTTTTTTGTTTGTTTAGATTCCATATATATGTGTTAGCATACAGTATTTGTTTTTCTCTTTCTGACTTACTTCACTCTGTATGACAGACTCTAGGTCCATCCATCTCACTACAAATAACTCAGTTTTGTTTCTTTTTATGGCTAATATTCCATTGTATATATGTGCCACATCTTCTTTATCCATTCATCTGTCAATGGACACTTAGGTTGCTTCCATGTCCTGGCTATTGTAAATAGAGCTGCAGTGAACATTGTGGTACATGACTCTTCTTGAATTATGGTTTTCTCAGGGTATATGCCCAGTAGTGGGATTGCTGGGTCATATGGTAGTTCTATTTGTAGTTTTTTAAGGAACCTCCATACTGTTCTCCATAGTGGCTGTATCAATTTACATTCCCACCAACAGTGCAAGAGGGTTCCCTTTTCTCCACACCCTCTCCAGCATTTATTGTTTGTAGAATTTTTGATGATGGCCATTCTGACCAGTGTGAAGTGATACCTCATTCTGGTGGGTATGTAACACTATCTCATTGTGGTTTTAATTTGAGTTTTCCTGATGACTAATATTGAGCGCCTTTTCATATGTTTATTAGCCATTTAGATATACTCTTTTGAGAAGTATCTGTTCAAATTTTTGCTCTTTTTTTTTCTCTATCCAGTAAGTTGGATACATGCATGCAAATATCTTTTCCTACTCTATGGGTTCTCTTTTTACTTTCTCAATGGTATCTTTGCATGAACAGAAGTTTTTAATTTTAATATGGTTAATTTATCAATTTTTTCTTTAATGGTTAGTGCTTTTCATGACTGTTTAAATAATCTTTACCCATTCCAAGACCATGAAGATGTTCTGAAAGTTTTTTTTTCTCCTTCATATTTAGATTTGGAATCCATCTGGAGTTGTTTAATGTGTATGGTGTGAGGTAAGGGTTCAGATACATTTTATTCCATACAAATTGTCAATTCACTTAGCACCATTTAATTGAAAAACCGTCTTTTACCCTCTGCCTTACATTATTTATTGCCTTTGCTATAAATCAGGTGACCATGCATATGTGGTTCTCTTTCTCCATTCTGTTCCAGTGGTTGATTGGTTTGTGTATTCTTGAACCAATATAATAATGTCTTAATTACTAGAATATCTGGCAGTTTAAGTTCTTCAGCTTGTTTTCAAGATTGCCTTGTTTGCCCACTTTTATAATGGGATACTAGGGAATTTTTTCTTATTGCTATGTAAAAATTTCTTACTTATAAAGTATGTTCATCCTTGCCTGTTATATGTAATATAAATATCTTCCCATTTGTCATTTGACTTTTGATTTTATTTATAGTTTCTCTTGCCATAGTGTAGTATTAAATTCTTACAAACTAAAGTCTATTGATATTTTGTGGTTTTCACCCCCCAACTATTTTTACACTTACAAAATTTTTCCCCAATCCCCATGAAATTTAATGTAACATTTATATCCAAAATATGGAGCATGTGTGACTACACAAAAACAAATATCTTCTGCTTAAAATAATCAGTTGTCCTCTTTACTTCCTAGAGTAGGAAGATGAGGTTCAAGGAGGGAAAGAGGGGAGTCAGTACTGCTTAAAATTAGAAAATGAGAATTCCAAGAAAGCATTGGCTTACTTCCCTGAATTGCATCTGCATGGGTCAGTTACCCTTGGTAGAAAAAAACTGTTGCCCCTATTTCATCTGATTTCTCTGGGCAGGTTACTGACCCAATCGGCAGAGAGGATTGCTATGTTAGTGTTATGAGGAGCTGATGGGTCTGGGTTCCAAGGGCTGGAGCTGAAGCTGACAGCTAGCCAGGATCACCCTGCTCCAGAAGTGATCAGCACTCATAATCAAGAGCCTGCTGGACAGGGCACTATCCTTGCCTTCAGAAGGACGGTCTCAACCCTGTGGCTCACAGGAGGCTGCCTGGGAGCTACTGGCCAAATCAGTGAGGTTTGTAAATATGCCTGACCAAAACAGCAATGGCAGATCAGCTCACAGAATTCCCTGTGTTTACTGTCTCTTCTGGAAGCACAAGGAGAAAGAAGGTAGTTTGGTTATCTGATTTCTTTTTGACAAAACCAAACGATTGTAGTGATTATTAAGAGAGAGTAGAAGCTCAACCAATGAGGGGGAAATATGGTTTTCATTCTAGATTTATTTTGATCCTGTGCTCATTTTTTTGTCTGCAGGGGAAAAAAGGGGAAGCCATGAAACCCCTCTTGGCACTATGTGTGTTGTACTTAGTCTGTGGCCAAAGAGAGGTTTTTTGTTGTTGTTGTTGTTGTTTTTTATGTACTTTTGGCTGTGTTGGGTCTTCGTTTCTGTGCAAGGGCTTTCTCTAGTTGTAGCAAGCGGGGGCCACTCTTCATCACGCTGCGCAGGCCTCTCACTGTTGCGGCCTCTCTTGTTGCGGAGCACAGGCTCCAGATGTGCAGGCTTAGTCGTTGTGGCTCACGGGCCCAGCCGCTCCGCGGCATGTGGGATCTTCCCAGACCAGGGCTCGAACCCGTGTCCCCTGCATTGGCAGGCAGATTCTCAACCACTGTGCCACCAGGGAAGCCCCAAAGAGAGTTTTATGGGAAAGTTTGCTGTGGGCCAGTGAAGCATTTTCTGTTTCATCATTTTAAAAACAAAAACATTAACTAAAACAAAATCTCTCATCTCCTCCCACAAAAAGAAGAAGGAGGAGGAGAAGGAGAAGGGGGAGGGGGAGGGGGAGGAGAAGAAGAAGAAGAAGAAGAGGAAGAAGAAGAAGAAGAAATGGAAGAAGAAGAAGAAGAAATAAGGAGAAGGAGAAGGAGAAGGAGAAGAAGAAGAAGAAGAAGAAGAAGAAGAAGAAGAAGAAGAAGAAG
>NW_021703775.1:49218031-49290693 GCF_005190385.1 Monodon monoceros
AGAAAGAAGAAGAAGAAGGAGAAAGAAGAAGGAGAAAAGAAAATGAAAAACCCGCAGAGCCATAGAGCTGCTTGCCTTACTATAATTAATTTTTTATAATTTGTCCTTCCTCAAAATTAATGCATAGGACTGATTGCAGTTATGAAACATTGAAAACTTTTGCTTTTCAGCTACTTAATGTTCTGTTCAGATATCCTTGGAGGAAAGCCAAAAGGGATTAAAATCTTCTGAAACACTAAAAGATGATTATCTTCTTTGGCTCTCCTGTTTGACTTTAAATCTCTAGCTTTCAAAAAAGCTAGAATAAACCAGTTTAGATGGTGACAGCTTTTTTCCTTCTTCTTAAAATGATATTAAATTATAATCCTGTATTCACCTACAATCTCATATTTGAGATTAACTGCAATAAACTGCAGCCTCTATAGACTGTTGTTTTCACTGTACAGAGGGAGCTCTACTGCCCTTGGGTGAGTTCCCCATCTACTGTCTAAAGCCTCAAAGTTCATACTGTAGTTTCACCTTTTAATGAGATTTTCCTGGGATAAAATGCGATTACTCGTAAAGGTTGATACTAATTATTACCTCAGCACGAATGACTTTACCTTCTCTCCAGAGCTAGCTTTGACAGGAAGAAGTTACACGCTCTGGCGGGAGCCAGTCTCAACTGAGGTGGGCTGAGGAGGGAGATGGAAGGAGCGGGGAGAAGATACAGAAAGAACTTTCACGCAACCAGAAAACAGGCACAATGCAGCCTAGCGTACACCCCTTCAAAAACACACCTTTGTTTTATGCTTCTTTTCTTTTTTATTTATTTATTTGTTTATTTGCGGTACACGGACCTCTCACTGTTGTTGCCTCTCCCGTTGCGGAGCACAGGCTCCGGACGCGCAGGCTTAGCGGCCATGGCTCACGGGCCCAGCCATTCCGCGGCATGTGGGATCTTCCCGGACCGGGGCACGAACCCGTGTCCCCTGCATCGGCAGGCAGACTCTCAACCACTGCACCACCAGGGAAGCCCTTCCTTTCTTTTTCTAACGAGATAAGTGAACTTTTTCTCGGTAAGGATAAAGTTGGGGTAAGGATTGAAAACCATGTTTTGGAAAGGGAAAGACTAGGAAAATGGGAGACAAGGAGGCATCTCCTGGGAGGAGTCACACACTCAGGGTCCCTCAAGACTGAGAAGTCATCTTGCTCTGGCTCTACAGAGGGAGCCAAAGGCTTTCAGAGATTGTGTTAAGACCTCACCCTGACCCAGCTGCTCAGCCAGTCAGCTCTTCAAGTGTTTGGACCTAGTTTGTCTTTGGATCTAGGCAAAGGCAAAAGTCATATCACTTCTACCGGTATGATAGACGTTTTCATACATCTGACTCACTCTCAACTTCTATGAAACAATTGATCTTCTGTGAGAAACAACTGATTTCTAATCGGATCTTTCCTAGAAAACCCAGATTACAAGAATATTTATAAACTAGGTTAAAGGTGTTTAGTTAATTATATCCTAAATAAGAGGAAAATACATCTGTTCTTCTCCTGAAACCAAATAAATATGAATGATCTAAGAAATGTTTCAAGATTCTCTTTTCAAAACACTGAAGTCATGATTTTTTAAAAGTTGAATTATGGACACAGAGTCAATACAGTTTTGCATGTAGGTTCAGAAACTCTTTGAGCCCATATAAAATACCTAGATGAACACAATGCTTTGTGCGTAGTAGGTATTCACTCAGCATTAATCAATTAAACACATCTATTGCTCCATTCCCTCTTATTCTGCTGTGTGTTTCTGAAGTCAAATGCAACCATTACCAAGAACTGTTACAGCCTCAGCTTTCCCAGAGACACAGTCCCCACAAGAATCAACTCAAACTAAAGAAGAACAGAAAAGAGTACGTAAACCTCTAGTATTTTTGGTTTTTGATCTCTATTCTGACCCCTGCCTGACTTCCTTTGTGGCCAAGTCTGATTTATTCAAGGGCTCGGAACTATGTCCACTTTTTAAAGAAATGGGGATGAAATGAAATCAATTAACTCTTTCTAAAAAGACTAAAATTCCTGAAGCACTTACTGGTTCTAAAGACAAAACTAAGTTTCAAATAACTTTTTGAAGAATCAAGATGCTTTGAAGAGTAAATCTGTCACTGAGCCCCACTCAAGTTAACAAAGAAAATGTCTTCTCCCACTGCCTTCCCTGGAAACACAGCTCTGTCCCCTGCCTTGATCCAGTATTGCAAGGAAAAGGCTGACACCAGGATAAGAGACTAGAGGGAAAAAAGAAAAGAGAAAGTGGATGGACTAGTACATAACATTGCATACCTGAACATCATGGGGCCATATGTAACTTTCTATTTCTGGGAATTTGATCTCAGAACTCACTGGGGACCCCTATCCTCAACACCCTCATCTTGGGATTGGGAGGGAAGTTGCTTCACTTCCAAGTAGATCCCTAGCAACTTGTCCTGATAAGTTTGGCAAAGCACAACTCCTTTCTTGACTATAAAGAACTGGTTGTAAATGTTAATATCTTGGTACAAAGCAGAGCTGTTTAAACCAAGTTTTGATAGGAGTCACCAAACTTGTTCTGGAAAGGACCAGTCCATCTCCACTAATAAACTCTGCCTTTGTAGTGTGAAAACAGCCATAGACAATACATAAATAAGTGGGTATGGCCATGTCCCAGTAAAACTTTATTTACAAAGATCATAAAGATGGAAGGCCTAGGTTTGGCCTACAGGTCATATTTTGCTGACCCTTGATTTAGGCTATAATAATAATGATAAATATAATAATAATAAATATAATAAGGATGAGTGCTTACCTAATTTCCTTATCACAATGACTCTCATAAGGTAAATAATTTTATCTAAGGATGATATTGAAAATAATTAACAACTGATATGGCAAACCAATCAGAACAGACAGAGCATTGGTGTATAGTAGATGAAAACCCACCTGCTATGATCACCCTTACGTTAGAGATTTGGGAACTGGGGCTTAGAATAGGGTAGTAAATTGTCCTAGATTATACAAACAGTACACATAGTAGAGCTAGGGTTTTCTTACATGTGATCTGACTCCAGAAGCCACACTTGATATATGCTTCTAGAGGCCAGAGGGACTTTCAGTGAAACTGAAAGTTGCAATCTTGTTCCAATTTCTTAGTCACAGCATGTCTGGCAAGGGCAATCCATTCATACCGTTTCCAAAAATATTCAAAACACAGGTGAGCATAGTTCTTTAGAAATATTTCAGTACGTTAATTGTTACATTGAAAATAACTTAAATCAAAAGGAAATGTGAATTCCTTTGGCTTCCCTGTAACTTGAAACTTTCCCTTTTTCTATCCCTATGGCTTATTCCCACACTTCCTTCTCCCTTCAGGTCTCTGTGCAATTGTTGCTTTATTGTGAAGCCCTCCTGACCACCAATAGATTAATGAAATAGCAATACCTACCCAGCATTTCCTGTGTCTCTTGCCTTGCTTTATTTTTCTCCACTGCATTTAACACCATCTTACATACTGTATGTTGAATGTATTTATTTTTTATCTCCCCCAGTTAGAATGTAAGCGCCACAAAGTTAGGTGCTTTGTTGTGTTCGCTATTCTATCCTCAGCACCTAGAAAAGCACTTATTGAATGGCTGAATGAATACTGTTGGCAGTAGAAAGGCCACATGGTACAATAGTAAGAGCATTAGATTTAGAGCCAGAGGTGGGTTGGAATCCCAGCTCAGCCACTTACTAGCTGTGTGACCTTGGACAAGCTAACCACTTGAAGACTCAGGGGCTGCAGGAAGAGCAAAGGTCCTGAGATTGGAGCATGCTAGTCAAGGCAGGGTGGCCAGGGTAGTGCAGCACAGAGAGAAGGCAGAACATGGTAAGCAATGAGACAGATAAAAGTTGACGGGCAGGTTGTGTAGGCTTGGTGAGATATTTTAAGGACTGAGTTTTGTTCTGAATGAGAAGTCAATCAGAGGGTATGATATAAAGGAATAACATCTGTTTTAAGTTTTACAAAGACTGCTTAAGGGCAAAGACAGAGGCAGAGAGACCAGTTAGGAGGCTACTGAAGTAATCTAGGTGGGAGATGATGGTGGCTTAGACCAGATTAGTAGTAACGGAGGTGGTAAAAGATTGTCAGATTCTGAATATGTTTTGAAGACATAGCCAACAAGATTTGCTGATGTTTGGGTGGGGAATGTGAGGGGAAGAGAAGAGTCAATGATGACTCCAAGGATTGGGAGGAGGACTGTGGGAGGAGCAGGTATAGGATGCGGGAATCACAAATTTGCTTTTGGTCCAGTTAAATTTGAGAAGCCTATTTGACATCCAAGGAGAGATGTCAAGCTGTAAGTGGGATAGACAACTCTAGCATTCATGGGAGAGGTACAGGCTAGAGGTATATTTGAGTATTGTCAACAGATAAGTCAGAAGCTTCTGTCCAGGCTGCTAATAAGAATCACCCAAGGATTGCTAGTGGGAAGCAGCCACATAGGGCAGGGAGATCAGCTCGGTGCTTTGTGACCACCTAGAGGGGTGGGATAGGGAGGGTGGGAGGGAGATGCAAAAGGGAGGGGATATAGGGATATATGTATACGTATAGCTGATTCACTTTGTTATACAGCAGAAACTAACACAACATTGTAAAGCAATTATACTCCAATAAAGATGTTAAAAAAAAAATCACCCAAGGAGCCTTTTTTTAAAAATTGTTTTAATTGTGGTAAAATGCATGTAACATAAAATTCATCATATTAACCATCTTTAAAAAAAAATACCTAGACTCCAACCCAGATCAATGGAATGAGAATTTCTTGGGGAAAGGGCTGGATACCACATTTTTAACAAGTATACCAAGTGTTTAGACTTGGAAAAATAAGAAGAAACCATAAAGGAAATAGAAAAGGAACAACCTATGAAATAGGAGGAAACCAGGCAAGTGGATATGTCCTCAAAGTCAAGTACAAAAAGTATTTCAAGAAGATGGTAATGAGGAACTTCCCTGGTTGTGCAGTGGTTAAGAATCCACCTGCCAATGCAGGAGGCACGGGTTCTAGCCCTAGTCTAGGAAGATCCCACGTGCCATGGAGCAACTAAGCCCGTGCACCACAACTACTGAGGCTGCGCTCTAGATCCCACAAGCCACAACTACTGAGCCCATGTGCCACAACTACTGAAGCCTACACGCCTATAGAGCTCGTGCTCCGCAGCAAGAAAAGCCACCGCAATGAGAAGCCCACACACCACAACGAAGAGTAGATCCCTCTCACCGCAACTAGAGAAAGCCCGCGCACAGCAACGAAGATCCAACGCAGCCAAAAATTAACTAATTAATTGATTTTTTTAAAAGAAGAAGATGGTAATGATAAACTGTGCCAGGCACTACTGATAGGTCAAATAATATGAGGACTGAAGAAAAATCTTTAAACTTAGCAAAATGTAGATAACCATTTTCCTTGACAACTCCTCTTGGGGTGAGTTAAAGAGAGATTTTATATTGATAGGCACCATCATATCATATTTATTTATATTAAAAATAATGTCTGGTAGTTGAAAATAGCACCTTTTGACATCAAAGCCCATTAGAAGTTTTCAACCCTGATATGTCTTGCTCATGCTTCACCCATGACTTAATAGTCAGGACAGGTCAGTTGGTAATTTGGTCCCAGGCTGAGTCTCCTGCAGATGATATGGACCAGCATATTCTTCTCCGAGCTAGAATGAAAAGAGAATCCTTCAACTTGATTACCAAAGAGATGGGATAATAAACTCACCCAGCCACTCCTAGGAGCCAAGCCAAAATAAGGCAAAAGGGGACTAAATATAAATAGGACAAACCAAAACAGCCACTAAGAAAACAGAGCACTTCCTCTTTTTTTATTTGAGAAAATTCCCTCATCTCTTCTCTCAACAACACCAAACAAATGCTTAACTTACATAATGCTTTAAAAGTTAACTAATTTGAGCTATGCCAAACTCTCAAACAAAAAGAATTCAAAGACTTGAGCTGTCCATTGAGAAATATCTGCTGCTCAAGCTCAAGTCCATGTCTTCCAGATGTTTCCTCCTGTCCTCCAGAGTCACTTCCTTCTTGCTGACCCTGAATCTGCCCTCAATTTATTCATGAATCTGGTTGGAGGCATCCACCAATTATCAAGAGCCTTTCTCCAACCCATGCTAAGGAGCTAATGCTTTTTCCCACCTTACTTCCATTCCCAAGGGACAGAAGCTCTGATGAGGAACAGGGATGAAATCAAGGATACATGTAGAACATAATGTGGGGACCATAGAAGGAGGTGATGTCAAAATTCTTATCCTCTGTGTTATTCACTCACTTCTTCCTCTTTACCTCATCTGCATGCTGTATATCAAACAGGCACCTAGGGGTGCTTCCTGCTTCTGGAATAGGATTCAGGAGGAGACATATAGACTTCTCTATAGGGCCAAGAGTCTTCAACAGTGATTCTGTCCCACCCAGCTCATCAGAACAGGAGATAAGATTGAGACCTGGGGGACTTCCCTGGTGGTGCAGTGGTTAAGAATCTGCCTGCCAATGCAGCGGACATGGGTTCGATCCCTGGTCCAGGAAGATCCCACGTGCCACGGAGCAACTAAGCCCGTGCACTACAACTACTGAGTCTGCACTCTAGAGTCTGCGAGCCACAACTACTGAGCCCGTGTGCCACAAATACTGAAGCCCGCGCACCTAGAGCCCATGCTCCGCAACAAGAGAAGCAACTGCAATAAGAAGCCCGCGCACCACAACGAAGAGTAGCCCCTGCTCGACGCAACTAGAGAAAGTTCATGCACAGCAACGAATACCCAATGCAACCAAAAATAAATAAATACAATAAATAAAAATAAAAAAGATTTGGACCTGGGGCTGAAACCCTAGTGGGTAATAAAGAGGGGGATTTTCCTAGAGCAGATATTCTCAATCTGGGGACTATCTCTGTGGTATGGACTAAATGTTTGTGTCCTTCCAAAATTCACATGTTGCAGCTTTAATCCCTAGTGGGATGGTATTTGGAGATGGAGACTTTGGGAGGTACAGTAGTTAGAATTAGATTAGGTCATGGTAGTGGAGCCCTCATGATTGGATTAGTGACCTTATAAGAAGAGACACAAGAGAGCTTTCTCCTCCCAATATGCAGACATAGAAAGATGGTGGCCACCTGCAAAATAGGAAGAAGGCCTTTATCAGACACCAAATCTGCCGCACCTTGACCTTGGACTTTCCAGCCTCCAGAACAATGAGAAATAAATATTTGTTGTTTAAGCCACCCAGTCTGAGGTATTTTGTGATAGTATCCTGAGTTGACCAAGACACTGAATACCTTGGATGGTTCAAGGGACTCACACACCTTTAGAAATTATAAGTAACAGTTGTCAGAAAAGGGTCTACCCCATTTCTCCAAAGAAGACATACAGATGGCCAAGAAGCACATGAAAAGCTGCTTAACATCACTAATTGTTAGAGAAATGCAAATCAAAACTACAATGAGGTATCCCCTCACACCAGTTAGAATGGGCATCATCAGAAAATCTACAAACAACACATGCCGGAGAGAGTGTGGAGAAAAGGGAACCCTCTTGCACTGTTGGTGTGAATGTAAATTGATACAGCCTCTATGGAGAACAGTATGGAGGTTCCTTAAAAAACTAAGAATAGAATTACCATACGACCCAGCAATCCCACTACTGGGCGTATACCCAGAGAAAAACATAATTCAAAAAGACACAGGCGGGCTTCCCTGGTGGCGCAGTGGTTGAGAGTCCGCCTGCCGAACACAGGTTCATGCCCTGGTCTGGGAAGATCCCACATGCCGCGGAGCAGCTAGGCCCGTGAGCCATGGCCAATGAGCCTGCGTGTCCGGAGCCTGTGCTCCGCAACGTGAGAGGCCACAACAGTGAGAGGCCCGCGTACCGCAAAAAAAAAAAAAAAAGACACAGGCACCCGAATGTTCACTGCAGCACTATTTACAATAGCTGGGACATGGAAGCAACCTAAATGCCCATCGACAGACGAATGGATAAAGAAGATGTGGTACATATATACGATGGAATATTACTCAGCCATAAAAGGAACGAAATTGGGTCATTTGTTGAGACTTGGATGGATCTAGAGACTGTCATACAGAGTGAAGTAAGTCAGAAGTAAGTCAGAAAGAGAAAAGCAAATATCGTATATCCACGCATATATGTGGAGCCTAGAAAAATGGTACAGATGAACCGGTTTGCAGGGCAGAAATAGAGACACAGTTGTAGAGAAACAAACGTATGGACACCAAGGGGGGAAAGTGGTGGGGGGTGGGTGGAGGTGGTGGTGGGATGAATTGGGAGATTGGGATTGACATATATACACTAATATGTATAAAATAGATAACTAATAACCTGCTGTATAAAAAATAAATAAAAGAAAATTCAAAAAAAAAAAAGAAAGAAAAAGGTCTACCTTTTACCAGAGATTCAAAGGACTAAATCTGTGAGCCCCAAAAGATTAAAGTCTACTGACTTAGAGTGTCCCTTGTTTTGATCCTGTACAATTATAGGAAACTTCAGGATTGGGTTCTCAGTCTTGGCCTTCATTCCAACTTGAAGGCATGACCAGTACTCAGGAGTACTAACAAATATGGTAAAATGAGAAAGCTCAAGGGAATACACACACACACACACACACACACACACACACACACACATATACACACACTTTCTTTATCCAATGTTGTTAATGTCCACCTGAGAAAGTTTATTAGTCCCAGTAAAACACAGAGTCAAATCTGTTTGCAATCATTAACATATACTTGGGCTACTTTTTCTTTTTTTTATTAATAAATTTATTTATGTATTTATGGCTGTATTGGGTCTTCTTTGCTGCACGCGGGCTTTCTCTAGTTGCGGCAAGAGGAGGCTACTCTTTGTTGCGGTGCGCAGGCTTCTCACTGCGGTGCCTTCTCTTGTTGTCGAGCACGGGCTCTAGGTGCGCGGGCTTCAGTAGTTGTGGCATGTGGGCTTCAGTAGCTGTGGCTCGCGGGCTCAGTAGTTTTGGCTCGCGGGTTCTAGAGCGCAGGCTCAGTAGTTGTGGCGCATGGGCTTAGCTGCTCTGCAGCATGTGGGATCTTCCCAGACCAGGGCTGGAACCCATGTCCCCTGCATCGGCAGGTGGATTCTTAACCACTGCACCACCAGGGAAGCCCCAACATTAAGAGTTTTGAAAGCTGAACTTTGACAACAGAGAAAAATATTTTTTAAATGATTTTATTTCTCATTAACACAAGAAGAGACAGAGCCAATCAACTAAATCATAGAGTTTTACTAAAAGCCAGGAATAGAAAAATCTCAGAATGAGGGAAGTGTACCTATGGGGGCAGGGGGAGGGAAGTGGGAGGGGAACTTTAGCTCAGAGGATTACAGAGGAAAAAAGAAGAAACTAGAGGAAGGGGAAGTAGGCAGTGAAACAGGTGTATTCTGACTGCTACATTCTGGACTGAATCCCTGGAGGGGAAAGCATGTTGGACAGATTGAGTGGTAAGTGAAAGGCAAAGGAGACTTTGCCCTGCCCCCAGCAAAAAAACCTAGGAGGAGATTGCAGCTCAGGGATATCCCACACTAGTATTGGTCAGGGGGTAAGCAATAGCAGAACAACAGTGACTAGCTGCAGAATGGCAAACTCAAACGATCTTGGCTCCACTGTGATGCGGAAGGGACCTCCCCCAGGGGGAATCCAAAAATTAGCAGGACATTAGTTGAGGAGCAGCTAGTATACAACGACCAGACCAGCTGTCCTGCAGTGGAAACCAAACCCCATCCAATGCCATAAGGATGGGTGAGTATCCCCATGCATAGATGCCATCTTGGCCAGGCGGAGGGTAGGAGAGAAACAACCAGCCTTGTTAGGGAATTGAACTTTGAATTAATGAATATTTACCTGATAGAGAGCATTTTACATCAAAATAGACTGTTAAACCACAAGAGACTATTTAATCTGGAGGAGGCTGAGATAACTTTAATTGGAAGGGTGGGAGTGTGTGAGATTAGATTTGTTAAGAAAAGTAAAGAAGCCACATGCCTCTGAGTAGAGCAGAGTTCCCACTCTAGATCTTATAAATATGTTAGGCAAAATGGAATGATTGAAAATGAATAAAAGTCTATAAGTATGTTTAGCATACATGCTTTTGTAACCTGATGTTTTTCACTTTACAATATTAGGGTTTTTTGTTGTTTATTACATTTTCTTTCCCCCAGGTAGCTATAAATAGCTTGAGGACAGAATGTTGTTTTTTATTTCTTTGTATCTACCTCAGTGCTGAGCACAAAGCAGACACTCCATGTCACTGCCAACCTAAAACACTTCTAGTTCTGTCCCTACAGGCATGCAATTAAAAAAAAAAAAAATCTTGAAGCAAGAGATAGGTTAGAAGAAAGGGCCAGTAGGAAGAGCATTGAACGACTATCTGAGATCCTGTCCTGATCAGTCACTGACTAGGCAAGTCACTTTACTTCTTGCCCTCATTTTCTCCACCTTTAAACCCTAAATGGGAGATAATGCCTTCACTACTTTACATGCATGTATGAGACTCAAATAAAGAAATGTACACTTAACCTCTAGGAAGAGAATGCAAAATGATAAAATCCAATGTTTAATCCAAATCTAATTTTACTAGTGACCACGGACTAGAATACCAAAGTGCCTGAGATAAGGCTTTCTTTGCTGGCTTCTCTCCTCCCACTACCTGCCTCCAAATCCATTACTGCGGTGGCGTTCCCCCCTCCCCGCCCCCCCCACCCCCATGGATGTTCCCTGACTGCAGGAGCCAGACTGGAGTCAATGATCTCCTGGTAAATACCTGTTTTTAAAGAACAACTGAAAGATTTTTACTTAGCTGACTTGTGAGTGTTTCCTGGACACAGATGGAAAAAGTTATTTAGAGACAGGAAAGTGATAAGGGCATTTTTTATTCTAACAGTGATTAAAGATCATTAATCCTTTCCACTTCACCAATTAGCAGGTCTTACAGGTCTTGATTGAAAACAAATAAATAAGAGTAAGGATTTTCTCCACACACCAATAGTCTTTTTTTCTTTTAATACCATGCATTTTCTTTTTCTAAATTTATTTTATTTTATTTATTTTTGGCTGCGTTGGATCTTCGTTGCTGTGGCTTTCTTTAGTTGTGGCGAGCGGGGGCTACTCTTCATTGTGGTACGCAGGCTTCTCATTGAGGTGGCTTCTCTTGTTGCAGAGCACAGGCTCTAGGCATGTGGGCTTCAGTAGTTGCAGCACGCAGGCTCAGTAGTTGTGGCTTGTGGGCTCTAGAGCGCAGGCTCAGTGGTTGTAGCGCACAGGCTTTGTTGCTCCGCAGCATGTGGGATCTTCCCGGACCAGGGCTCGAACCCATGTCCCCTGCATTGGCAGGCAGATTCTTAACCACTGCACCATCAGGGAAGCCCACCAATAGTCTTAACTAATAGCCTAAGTAGGCTGTGTAGCCAGGACTTCACCAGGCAAGGCACTGCACCTTGATTCCTGACCAGGAGGCCTCTGGTGTCATGCCCTGTGTTATGTGGTATATGGTTCTGGATCCTCAAGAAAACCCCAGCTTCGCCTGCCTCCAGTGGTTTTAGAATCTAAAACAAGCATGATCCTGAATAATTCTTTGTTGTTGTTTTTTTAAATCAAATTCCAATTTAAGTACCATTCACTATTTAAACAGATCTCTGAGAAGTCTCTTCTTGAAAAGTAAGGAATATTTTTAAATGTTGAACAATTATCCTTTCAGTTAGGAAACATTAATGAGTATTTGTTATGTGCCAGGAGCTGTGCTAGGTCCTGGGATACAAAAATGAATCAAGCTCAGTTTAGTAGGGGAAACAGATGTGTCAAACAATTGTTCTACACTGTAAGTAAGTAAATCATAGATCCTCACTGGCCAATGGGAAGGAGGACCTAGAGCGCTCAAGATGGGTGCTGCAGGTAAGATTTCATGAAAGCGGCCCTTGAGCTGGAAGTTTTCATTCATGCACTCATGCCACAGATACTTACTGCACTCTCTATGTGTCAGGCATTGTTCTAGGTACTGGGAATACAGTACTGAACAAAACAGATGAAAATCCCTACCCTCATGAACTTACATTCTTGTGTAGACAATAATGAAGACAAGTAAATACATGACTCCTTTATCTAACTAGTGAAAAGTGCTAAGGAAGAAAAATTAAACCACAAATGCAAATTTGAAATTGTAGATGAGAGTGCCATGGAAGGTCTCACTGAGAAGGCAACTCTTCCTATCTAAAAAAAGTGTAAGAACAAGCCCTAGGGATACCATGGGATGATAAGGCAGAGGGAACAGTAAGCACAAAGGCCCTGAAGTAGCCAAGTCTCCGGATCATTTGAGGAAGAGCGAGGCCAGTGTCTCTAGAGTAGAGTGAGTGAGAGGAAGAGCAGTGGGAAATGAGATTTGAGAGACAACCGGTGAGAAAGAGGGCCGACTTTGAACAGGAAGTGATTGGAAAGTTCTGAACAAGGAACTGAGAAGGTGACACTGCATGACAATGATCACAAGGACAAGAGCAGACAAGATCAATTGGAGGTCATTGCAGTAGTCCAGATGAAAGATGGTAGTTTGGACCAGCATGGTGACAAGGGAGGAGGCGAGAAATAGTCTAATTCTGGATATATTTTGAAGGTAGAGCCAACATGATTTGTTGATACATTGGATGTGAAATGCGAGACAAACAAAGAAATCAGAAAAGCACCAAAGTTTTTGGCCTGACCAACTCCAAAGATGGAGTTGCCATCAACTGAAATGGGGCAGACTAGAAGGAGTTGGTTTAGCAGAATAGATCTAGAATTCAACTTTGAACATGTTTGGTTTGAGACGTTTATGCTATCTAACTAGAGATATCAAACAGTTGTATATTTGGGTCTGGAGTTCAGGACAGAGGTTGGGTATGGAGACATAAATTTGGGCACTGTCAACATATAGATCAAATTTAACACCATGGGTTTGGATAAAATCACCCAGAGAAAATGAGGATATAAAAGGGACTAAAGAGGAATAAAGAAATAAAAGAAAACATTCCCGATGGAGGGAAAAACATACATGAGGACAAGAAGGTAAGGACAGAAAGTAGTTTGATTAAGTTAAACAGGAGTTGACAAACTTTTCTGTAAAGAGCCAGATAAATATTTTAAACATTTAGACATATATTTAGATAAATATTTTGTGGATCATATGGTCTCTGTCACAGCTACTCAACTCTGCCATCATAGCACAAAAGCAGCCATAGACAACACCTAAATGAATGAGAGTGGCTGGGTTCAAATGAAAATTTATTTATGGACACTAGAAGTTGAATTTAACAGAATTTTCATGCGTCACAAAGTATTACTCATCTTTTGATTCTTTTCACCCATTTAAATACGTAAAAAAACATTCTTAGCTCACAGGCCATACAAAAACAGGTAGCAGGCCAGATTTAGTCCTCGGACTATAGTTTATCGACTTCTGAGTTACAATATAGGGTGCAATCAGGGAACAGTTGACAATGAAATTGCAGAAGTAGTCAGAATTTACGTCATGGATGAGAAATATTAGGTATAAAGTGACTGGTACATGGTATGGACTCAATAAATGGTAGATATCGTTATTGATCTGATGTGTCATGTAAAGGGAACTAGCAGCCAACTTTAAGGAAGTGAGAGTTACAATCAAAACTAAGACCTACAATCACAGGATTTAGCAATAACTAAACCAAGAGGCTAAATGAGGCCATAACTGAAATGCGATTGGAGATGAGTGGAGGGGTCCCAAATGTACCAGTAAGACATCCTTGGTGATAGGTACTGTGAACACACACACATGGGTGATAAGATGTAATGATACTTTAATTTTACAAAATGCGTGTGGAAACTCATTGTGGTTGCAGCCATGATTCATTTGCAGTCCATGAATTAAGACCTTAAATCATTAATCCAAAAGATGCTCAGAGTCAATGAACTGTATTTCTGTGATATAGGAGTTTCTTTAATTACAAGCAAGCTTATCAAACCATAGATAAATATGGTGTACTAGTATATCAGAATCACCAGGCAGAATGTAGGCTGTGTAGAACTACCAATCCTCTCCACTAAACCACCTCCCTACTAGCAGGGCAGTTCAGGTTTACTTGTTGTTCTGTTCCTGGCCAGTTGGGTGAACTTAAACCCAAGCCCTTAACTCTATTGGGCCTCACTTTTCTCTTCTAATATTATATTTTTCCCTTTGAAAGCCAGGGAACACATTTTTTAACTTTTGATTCTTTTCAGTTAATTTTAATCGAAAAGACAACTGCCCAGTGACCTGGCCTGCAAGATTACCATTATTTTAAAATAAATTTTATTTTACTCCACTATAGATATAAGACATGTTCATAGTAGACAATATGGAAAATACTGAAAAGGAGTAGTATGGTCACATGGGAGTGGAGAATCACCCCTATATTCCATGGAAATCACTATTAAAATTTTGAATTTTTTGGGGGGGGTGTCTTTCTATAATTATTATTATATTTTAAATTTCCAAACTTTTTTGCCACCACAAAATTTCAGCTCCCATCCTGCCATAAAAACAACCTGAAAACACTAGAATATATTAATATTATGAGACATTTTTCTTCTCCAGTACACAAAACAAAACTTCATAGTCCACCAACAATATATGATTAAGATTCTTTTTTTCTTTAAATAATTTTTAAGTGTACAGTTCAGTGGCATTAAGAACATTCACATTGTTTTGTTTTGTTTTAATTTATTTATTTTAATTAATTTAATTTTTGGCTGCAGTTGGGTCTTCATTGCTGTGCGCGGGCTTTCTCTAGTTGCAGCGAGTGGGGGCTACTCATCATTGCGTTGCACGAGCTTCTCATTGTGGTGGCTTCTCTTCTTGCGGAGCACGGGCTCTAGGTGCCTGGGCTTCAGTAGTTGTGGCACACGGGCTCAGTAGTTGTGGCTCGCAGGCTCTAAAGTGCAGGCTTGGTAGTTGTGGCGCATGGGCTTAGTTGCTCCGCGGCATGTGGGATCTACCCAGACCAGGGCTTGAACCCTTGTCCCCTGCATTGGCAGGTGGATTCTTAACCATTGCACCACCAGGAAAGTCCCTATGATTAAGATTCTTGAGGATATGCTTCAGGACTGTTTGTTGAATACTTAAAAATAAAAGTCAGCATTCCATTTTTAAAGAACAGCTGGCTGTGACCCCTCTGCAGTTTTTGCTTTTTCGGTCCCTTCTGATTCTTAGCAGTAATTAATTTACTGGAAAGATTGAATGGGACTGAATTAACAATGCAAACACACAGTTGTATAATAAAAGTCTGTTATTCTTCACGTCTGTATTTTTTTTAATCATTACTATTTTTCAAAGAGGCTATCAGATACAGGTCAAATTATATTATGTGGCAACTATAAAACTCCTTTTAACCACACTAAAAACATTCTCAAGCATTATCTTACAGCCTACAAATGAACTTTAAAGAATATTTGACAAAATAAAAATCCCAGTCTAACAAGGCATTGCCCCTTAAGAATTGTTTAGGGGGCTTCCCTGGTGGCGCAGTGGTTGAGAGTCCGCCTGCCGATGTAGGGGACACGGGTTCGTGCCCCTGTCCGGGAAGATCCCACATGACGCGGAGCGGCTGGGCCCGTGAGCTATGGCTGCTGAGCCTGCGCGTCCGGGGCATGTGCTCCGCAATGGGAGAGGCCACAACAGTGAGAGGCCCGCGTACCGCAAAAAAAAAAAAAAAAAAAAAGAATTGTTTAGAAAGGAACCAGAGCTGTGATAATAAATTAACAATTGAGCATTTCCTGACTGTTGCTTCAGTTCTCATATTTCTGTCTTTCCCTTCACAATATTATTGTTGTGATGGGGGAAAGGTACATGTTGTTAATGATTTCTGTGCCTGTTGTTTTGCCCACATTCTCCAGAAAGCCCTTTCAAGACTGTTCTTTGGAATCAGGCTTTATATGTGCATTCCAAGTGAAAGTTGGGCCTGTGCCAGTGAATTCAATGTCAGTGTCAATTATCAGGGTTCAAGAACACTTCTGTGAAAGGCAGTTTGGTATAGAAGAAAGAGCAAGGGACTGGGGTTCCGGGTCCTAATTCTGACTCTGACACCTATGAGTTTTGTGTCCCTTAGCTATTTACTTAAACCAAATAAGGTTTATTTCCTTATCTGTAAAATGAGAATAATAACTGCCCTGCCTATCTCTCAAGGTTGTCGTGAGGTTACTGCAAGTGAAAGTGCTTTTTAAAAAATGCTAAGTAAATGTCAAGTTTGTGTGTGTGTTGTTATATGTATAAATATATATTATGCATAAAAATATATAATAATTTACCATTTCAACCAATTTAGGTGTACAGTTCAGTGGCATTACGTACATTTACAATGTTGTGCAGCCATCAACATAATCCTTCTCCAGAATTTTTTCATCTTCTCAAAATTTAAACTCTACCCATTAAACAATAACTCCCCATACCTCCCTCTTCTCCACGCCTGGCAACCACCAGTCTATTTTCTGTCTCTATGAATTTGTCTACTCTAAATAGTGATACAAGTGAATCACACAATATTTGTCCTTTTGTGTCTGGCTTATTTTACTTAGCATGACATTTTCAAGGTTCATCCATGTTGTAGCATGTATTGGAATCTCCTTCCTTTTTAAGACTGAATAATATTTCATTGTATATATAAACCATATTTTGTTTATCCATTCATCTGTTAGTGGACATTTGGGTTGTTTCCCCGTTTTGGCTATTGTAAATAATGCTGCTATGAACATTGGTGTACAAAAATCTGTTCAAGTCCCCCCCTTTCAATTCTTCTGTGTATACACCAAGTAGTGGAATTCTTGGATCATATGGTAATTCCATGTTTAATTTTTTGAGGGATTTCCATACTTTTTTCCACAGAGGCTGCACCATTTTACATTCCTACCAACAGTGCAAAAACGTTCTAATTTCTCTTACATCCTCACCAACACTTGTTATTTTCTTATATACTATACGTATATAAGAACCATTCTAATGGTTGTAAAGTGGTATCTCGTTGTGGTTTTGATTCGTATTTTCCTGCTATTAGTGATACTGAGCATTTTTTATGTACCTATTGGCCATCTGTTTTATCCTCTTTAGAAAAATGTCTATTCAAGTCCTTTGCCCATTTTTTAATTGGGTTGTCTGAGTTTTTGATAGTATTGAGCTGTATGTGTTCTTTATATATTCTGGAAGTAAATCCCTTGTCAAAGATATGATTTGCATGTTTTCTCCCACTGCATGAGTTGCCAAATATTTTTATTTTTATTCATGTACCAAATTTTATTAAAAAAAAAAAAAAAAGCTCAGTCCTTCATTACTGAGCTTTAGGAACTGAGAACATTCTCCCAAATAGACTTCCTCCATATAAACATGATACCATAATTTAGAAACCAGATGAGAAATTTTCATTGGTAAATTTTTTTCTTCTGATTTAAGTAATAAGAAAAAATATTTTAAACTTCCCCTACTCACAACCTGTCTCAGTAAGATATTTAATTTAGTATCAAGTTGGAAAGTAATTTTCTTTACCTGCTTACACAAGAATTAGGTAGATTAACAAATCTGATAACAGAAAGCTAAAGCTGTATATGCCTGAGGAGAGAATACAGAGACACTTTTAAAAAACAACACTTCCTGCTTGTGCCTTGCATTCACCAGCCACAAAGGAGAAAAGAACAAGCCATATCCTAGCAGAGAATCATTACCATCTCCAGAGGTAAACTGTTAAATTGTGTAGGTGGAAATAACATTCAAAAAAAATATTGAGTACGTACAGGTCTTTCATTCAATCATTTGTTTTACTAACTTGATAGTCTCGGCTCTGTGTTAGGCGCTGGAGACACAAAAATGAATGGACACTGTTCTTGCCCTCAAGGAGCTCTCACCCGGGTGGAAAAAATGACCAAGAAACAGACAATTACAATACAATATGGTGGGCTTCCCTGGTGGCGCAGTGGTTGAGAGTCTGCCTGCTGATGTAGGGGACGTGGGTTCGTGCCCCGGTCCGGGAAGATCCCACATGCCGCGGAGCGGCTGGGCCCGTGAGCCATGGCCGCTGAGCCTGCACGTCTGGAGCCTGTGCTCCGCAACGGGAGAGGCCACAACAGTGAGAGGCCCGCGTACCATTAAAAAAAAACAAAAAACAGTACAATATGGTGAATACCAGGGAGCTCTAAGGAGTATTTCCATCGTGGATAATTCACAGTTGACTGCTGTGAGGAATATCTCAGAAGTATCAAGCCTACTGCTCACATGTAAGGGCTTACAAAATCCATTATGAATATAAAACCTTAGAAATGTTAATTACTGTTATTACATCCTTGGTATTCTTCAAGTATTAGAGATAGGGTGTATAAACCACATAGGATTTGGGGTCTAAAATTTTTTTTAATTTGTTTTCATTATAAAAATTATACATTCTTATTGTAGAGAGTGCAAGCAATACAGAACTCACCAGAGGTAACCATCATTAACAGCTCGCTATGTTCTATTTCATCAAAGATGCTGTTGACCGTAAGATGCATCCTGAATTCAAAAGTGCTAAGAACTGGAGAGAAAAAAAGGATTTCAAGGACTTCCCTGGTGGCACAGTGGTTAAGAATTCGCCTGCCAATGCAGGGAACACAGGTTTGAGCCCTGGTCTGGGAAGATCCCACATGCTACGGAACAACTAAGCCAGTGCGCCACAACTACTGAGTCTGTGCTCTAGTGTCTGCGAGCCACAACTACTGAGCCCACGTGCTGCAACTACTGAAGCCTACGCGCCTAGAGACCGTGCTCCGCAACAAGAGAAGTCACCACAATGAGAAGCCCAGGCACCACCACAAAGAATAGCCCCCGCCTGCCACAACTAGAGAAAGCCCACACACAGCAATGAAGACCCAAAGCAGCCAAAATTAAATAAATAAATTAATTTATTTTTTTTTAAAAAGTATTTCATCAAGCACTTGAAGTCTTGGGTCTATATGAGCAGAGGGCAGAGGCACCAAGGCAGTCCTGAGCAAACTGTACAGGAAAATCAGCAGGAAATCTGGCTTGCATGATTAAAAGAGGATTACATTCACTTTTGTACTAATGTTTTGTACCTCTAGGTGCTGTATATTGCATTAAGAAGTAGCATTCCAAAAATCCCTGGCTCTTAGAAGATGTTCCCAAAGTTTATGTTCTCAGAGCTGTCCTTAGTACCTTATGTGTAGGTTAAGGAATATGATCCTCACCCTTCCAAAGATTTAGTCTGTATTACTCAAGTGAACCTTTGCCTGGAAGGAGAGAAATCTCTAGTTTCTGAAACATTGGTCAATAAATATATATTGATCCCACATGGACTTATCAGATATGAAAGAGCACATGGCTTTTTTTCATTTATCGTCCTATATTTGTTTTCTCTTCTAAAATCCAAAGGGTTTTAAGGAATGAAAAGTGTTGCAATGTAACTTGTCCAACTGCCAGGTCTCTTTGTTTTAGAAACATTAAGGAGGCAACATGGTATAACATAGTGCAACAGAAAGACCTGTGCATGGAGACCTAGGTGCTACTCTTAGCTCTACCACTAATTAGATGTGTAATTTTAGGTAAATCACTTAACCTCTCTAGACTTCTGTTTCTCATCTCTAATTGCTCTATCTAGTCCACAGGTTATTGTGCAGGTCAAAAGACATCATAAATGTGAAAGCACTTCAAAAAATCTAGCACATTCATATTATAACGTATTAATACATACATTTATTATTAGTCTGCAATGCCAATATTAGACTCAAGCAAGAGGAGCCATTGCTTCAGAGGGCCCTGCATATCATAAACACAAACGCATACAAGTTTATTAAATATCTATCAACATGTTCCTAGAAGATATGGCCTCATCTCTGACAATAGCAACAACATTCTTTGGAGTGATTCAGAGATTATATACAATATTTTCTGGATCTGAGCCAAAATGGATCATCCTGATTAAACACATCAAATTTGACCTCACAGCCGCTCTGAGTTAAAAATGGAGATGCCATTTAAATACTGTTAGAGCAGTTAGATTTAATTTAGACAAGAGAGTGAGCTGTACTAGGGTAGCTAAGTGAAACAACAGAAGATCCTCTCAGATAAATAAGGAATTATGGTCTATGGCGGAAAATATTTTTTATTTTGTGCTAACCACAGTTATTTGGTATTGACTGTTGCTTGCTATTAATGATGTTAGCAAACATTTACAAAAGATACAAACAGATCTAAGTTTGCCTACTTCACTTTTTGAATAATTTAAAATACTTAAAAACTTTTTAGGGAAAATGATTTTCCTAAATAGAAAGATACTAAATGTGACACATACAACAAAAGTGATAATCCAGCAAAATAAAAGAAAATTGCAACACGGAAATAAAGATGTTTGCATGATTATGAAGACATTCAAATTCAAATACATATCTATATAATAATCACATGTATAAATATATAAATATATATAAATTTATATGTGTGTGTATATACACGCATATATATACTACTTCCTAAACATTCTAAGTGAGGTATAGTCTCCTATGAAGAGAGATTTGAACAAATTGAACCACATATTTTTCTTTTTGTTTTTTTAATTATATCCCAACATTTAAAAATTTGGAAGAGGAACTTAGCACTTTATGGATGTAGATATTGCTTAAAGGCTGGTGAAAAAAATCATGTGATAGGATTTATATGATAAAATTAAAATTTTCTATTATTTTCTGTAATAATGATTATCATTGCAACCGCATTGAAATGTTTGAACGTAATATGTAAAATTCATGGTTCATTTCCAAATATAAATATTGATTTAGAAATTTTACTGACAACTTCAGTTCTACTGCCTCAGCAGAATAAAATTTCTCCAATTCTACTGAACCAAATTTTAAAAACATCTACTATTAAGGAACTATTTTTCACATGAAAATAGTATTAAGGTTAATTGTTAAGATGTCCTCTTTTCTTTTTTGCCGTACGCGGGCCTCTCACTGCTGTGGCTTCTCCCGTTGCGGAGCTCCGGACGCGCAGGCCCAGCAGCCATGGCTCACAGGCCTAGCCGCTCCGCGGCATGTGGGACTCTCCCGGACCGTGGCACGAACACGTGTCCCCTGCATCGGCAGGCGGACTCCCAACCACTGCGCCACCAGGGAAGCCCAAGATGTCCTCTTTTGTAAAGATACATATTGATGCATTCATGAATAAAGTGATATGTCTAGGATTTGCTTCAATGTAATTGGATAGAGTTGGGGAGTATAGATAAACCAACAGTGACCAAGAGTTAATACTTGTTGAAGCTGGATGATAGGTACATGGAATTCTTTATATTTGCATTTGTAAACATTTGGGTTTTTCCATGATAAAAATTTAAACAAAAAACTAAATACATTGATTCAAGAGAAGTTGTCTATTTTGCTATTAGTGTCAACAGAATACAAATTAAACATATTATAACATTATAATTAATGATTTTCCTGAAAAAAAAAAATATATATAGAATAAGTGTATGATAATTTATACTTATGTACATCTTTATCTTATACCTCATCCAAACGTCACCAGTCCATCAATAGAACATGCAAATACACAATATTAAGTCCAGTCATTTTTGCTGTTTAACTTTCAGTCATATAAAAAACATTGCTTTATACATTAAAAAAAATTTTTGTTAAGGAAAGTGGATAGAACACATTTATTAAATTATTTAATTTATTTTTAGCTTGATTTATAATTTTTAATGATTTAGACCTATTGTATGTAGCCCTCTACTTGTACTCTTGGGTACTAGAAATGTTAGGGACAAGAATGTTCTCAAAATTTCCATTTTATTCTTAATTTTAACAACTAAGTGTTTAGATGGGGATAACTGGAATACTGCTTTGATTCAACTTGTAATTGTCTTTCCCCATATATTTTAGAAAAACATTGTATAATTATGCTGGACATCACAAATGAAGCTCAAATATCTCAGAACATTTTACCCAAATCAGGAACCACGTGCATTCATGATTGTATTGACACTCTTCCGCTCTCCACAGACCAGTGACCAAAACAGCCATCATCTCTTTAGCAAGAATAGATGAGATCAAGTTACAGTCTTTTCAGGGAAAACCTTAGGGGTGGTTGGAGATAATTGGTCATCCATATCAAGTTTATTCTGTATAGAGTTCTGTTTATAATCCTAGTTATTTGTTCAATACAAATATTAGGCTTTAGGACAACTTATGTAGAAAGAAAGTTTAAGATCCTCTATCTTTTATATGATGGAGACATTTAGCTTCCTATTTCCTTTACATCCAATCCCCAAACTAGAAAATATAAAAAGGTGAAGGGATAACTATCTGGTCGAGAGTCCATATAACCAACTAACAATTAGTTTGTTTTGTCTAAACTATTCATATATTCCTACCCCAAAGCCCTTCGTCTGTTTGAATTAACTGTGTGATAGCTCAAATCTCCACGTGTAGCAATATTTTCAGACTCTTGAAAAAACTTCTTTCCAGTAAGGTACATTCATACTACATCTCTCCAATTCTAAGACACTTTTGATTTAGGATTGACCAAAAATGTAGTAAGCACTTTTTTAGGAGAAAAAGAAAAAAGACTGTAAAATTAATTCAAATTTCAGAAACATTGAAATGTGTGTGTGGGGGGGGGGTTGGTGAGGAGTATGTCTTGGAACTGAGAAAACACTTAACTAGGATTTTCTGAAAGACCACTTTAGAATTAAGAAAGTTATTACAATTCTCATGGGAGGCTGTGGGGGGTGACAGGAGCCAGAGAAAGGTGTACATGTGGGTCATTATGTAGAAACAGCATGGTGGCCCCAGCTCCGGTCATAAAGGCATAGCATGAGAGGATGAGGACCTAACAGGAAGGACACCAAGAGTGGGGAGAAAGGGGCTTGAGAGCAGTCATCAAGGGTCAGGCAGGGGTTGGCCTTAAAGACACACTACATCAGGAAATTTACGGCTGGCTCTGCTTCCAAATAATCATAAAAAAACAGAAAACTACAGAAAGTGATTAAGGTGAGCCCTCACTTCTGTAACTTCCTTCCCTTAGCTTATTATCAAAACCTAACCACCAGGCAATGCAGGGCCTTTCAGTTAGCCTTCTTGAGAAACAGTGCTGAGTATTCTATCTCCTAGAACATTTAAAATTATATTTAATCTCATTTTAGTGGAATATTAAAATATTGTTAATTCTATGTGCTAAGAAATGCAAAATGTTTTGAGACTAAATACCAGCGGGTATAGTCATTAGGTGTTATTGCATTTACCCAGTAATTGGCTCCTTTCCTATATTAGATGAATCTCTGTTTCAGAATGAAAAAATAAACAGAAAACAAATTCCCTACATAAAGGTCATATGAGCTCTTTGTAACCAGGAATGAGGTATTACAGTACATTTACTGAGCACCTGGTATTTAGTCCAGGTGGATTGCTTCACTCTGTAAATGCCAATAACTAGTGTTTGTAAGTCTGAACTATTATAATGGTCACTTTCATGTAATAATCGCATCCTGATTCTCTAACTGGAAAAACCAACATAAAAATCATGAATGCTCTGTGACTAAATAGGGAAAATAAATATTCTTTAACAGTTTGGGAATAGGAACAGTGTTTGAAAATGGAGACTAGAAAAGGAAGAGAGGCATTCTGGACCTTCTTGGCAGTTTTGAATCTGTCTTCAGCACTTCCAAAATCTAAGAAGGACAGACTGCTACAAAACATCTTTAACGTCTGTCTTCCTCATTCCCACCTCCTTTCTAGGTAGAGAACATTTTGGTTTTTATGTGTTGTTCTATTTCTTAAGCCCCGGGTAGGAGGATGTCAGATGGTAAACAAAGGAATTGCCCCCTTCATTCATTGAGCTCCTACTATGTGTCAGGCACTGTTCTGGGTGTCATGGAACCAAAGGTAACTAAGGTAAAATTCCTGCTCTTCAGAAGCTTTCATGTGATGGGGGGACAGCAATTAGGGATTGAGACCAGACAAGGAAACAAATCAGTAGGCTACTTGGTATTGATTATGGGTATTGTTGGATACCAAACAGGATTATTTAAATCAGCCTGTGGTGTGTGTCTTGGGGGTGGGAGGTAGGACAGCAGTGGTGTACTAGAATGTAAAGTCTCGACCAAAGAGCAGGAATTAGCCAGATGAAGTGCAGCAAAGGAATACGGAAGAACCTTCTTGGCAGAAGGCACAGAAATAAAATTGGCAGAAATTGGCAAGTCATTAGATGGGGACTGGATCAAAAAGAGAAAGAAGAATCTCATAGATGGGCAGGTAGAAGCCGCAAAGGTGTAGGCAGAGCAGTCAAAATCAAGTTTCCATCAGATTTTTCTTCTGTCAACTCTGCTTTGGGTAATGCCCCCTCCCCTTGTTAATTGGTCCCCTTTGTCCTGACCCAGGTCATGGCTTCTAACCTGGCTCCAATAATTAACCTCGCCCTTCTGGGTTTGACACTTTGGCAAGTCACCATCTTTTTAGCTCCCTCCTGCTTTCTTTCCCTGACGTTCATTCCTGTTAAACCCTTTCATTCAGTGCATTTTGCTGCTTGTTTGCTAGTGTTCCAGATGCCTAACACCCAGTTAAATTAAACTTAGTTTTATATATATTGATTTTCCTTTGCTAGAAAGAATACACTTACTCAAAATAAGAGCTCTCTCAGTTTTTGTTTTTGTAATGATTTTTAAAGAAATAGCCAAGAGCCAAGGGCTATGAGCCAAGAAAGCCAATAATAATAATAATAGCTACGAAAGTGGACTTTTGTTGGTTGTCTGCTCTGTGCCTTACCCCTGCTTTTTTTCCTCCACAGTACCTTGATCTTCATTTGAGGAATCCACCCCTCCCCATGCAGCCCAGGTGCTTCCAGAGAAGCTGACCTACTCCCTGGTTAGTTCAAGCCAACCACCACATTCTATCTTCCCACACACATCTTTCAGATTTAAACAAGTGAATATCAGGATACTTGCTGGACTGATGGAAATCATTCTCTCTAGATGTGGATGAGGGAAGATGTACGTTGGGGGTCTGTTTCCAGCCATCTTGTGATCATGAGAGTTGCTGGCTTTAGGATAAAGCTGTCACTATGGAAGACAGAGAAAGATGGAAAGATGGAAAGAATCTGAGCCCTTAGTGATACAGCTGAGCCTGTAGTGACTGAAGACCTAGAGAAATGGTCCTGAATGACAAACTAACCCAAAAGCCTGCCTTACCTCTGGACTTTCAATTTCATGAATCAGTACATTCCTTTATTGTTTAAAACAGTTTGAGTTGTGCTTTTTTGTTACTTGCAATGTAAAATATCCTGTGCTGTGCAGCTGTTACTGGTTGAGAGCCCACTATGTGCCAGGCATTGTAATGGAGGTTCCACAGAGACTAATACTCACAACCATGTTTTTTTCTTTTTTAAAAATTGTGGTAAAATATACATAACATGAAATATCACATTTTAACCATTTTTAGCTGTGCAATTCAGTGACATAATGTTGTGCAACCATCTCCACTATCTACTTCCAATCACAACCATAGTTTAAGGTGGGCATTGATATCCTCATTTTACCAAAAAGGAAACTGATCCTCAGAGAGGTGCAGTACCCAAAGCAGACCACCAGTTACTGGTATAGTCAGGATTTAAACCCACGTCTGCTGGACTGCAAAGTTCATGTTTTTTTCTACTTCATTACAGTGCCAAAATAAATTATCAAGCAAGGAAACAGGAAATCTTGGTCAAATTTCGGGCCCAGGGTCTACAACATAGAGATTAGGACCTTGGGAGAAGCAGATCCAGCAAACAGGAAACAAGGTAAGGAACAAAAAGAGATCAGAATCCAAGTCATCAAAGGTACGACACTAGAGGTTGGAGTCAAAGGGAATAGGGGAAAACATTTAGGTTCAAGAAGTAGCGTTTGAAAAGGGGCTCATCAGTGGAGACTTCAAGAATATCTGGTTGTATTTGTTCACCCTAAGCTGGTTTGTAGGTGAGCAATCGTTGCCCTGCCTACTTCCCAAAAGGATTCTGACCTTTAATGAATATAACGAACTACATTTTAAAACAGAAATACCCTCAATTTTACGTTAAGCATTCGTTAAAATAAGTCATACAATAAAGATGATCTGTGTCACAAGCCTGGCCCTTTAAATGAGTTCTGAAATGACTGGGGAGCTCTATTACCTTCTTGTTAGGACAAGATGGATTGCAAGTAGTGTTCCCCAGCCCCCCACACCCCCAAATTACAAGCTTCTATGCTAAAAGCTATCCACCTTTGATGAGTATCTCTTAATTGTTTACTTTTTAACTAAGGGTTTTTAACTAGGGCTATTAGAACTCTAGAGGGTGTTTAATCTGTTGATCTGTTTGTTTTCAAAAGTCTGACTCCTTTCATTTGTGATCCTAGGTAAGTAGTAGCTTGGAGGGTTTTACTTATACAAAAAGATCAGTTCACTAATTTTCAATTTCCATAAGTGTAAATTTCTAGTGTCAGAGGCTGTCTTGAAATGGGGGAGGGGAAGTTATGAGAATGGATTGGGTAAGACTCCCCAATGTTTTCATATCCCCAAACCTTGACCTCCACACCAACGCCCCTTCTCCAGCTGTGCAGTAAACAAAAACACTAACATTTTCTCAACAGTTGTTTTATAAATAAATCTAAGTGCTGACCTTAATTATTCACTAAATAGAAATGACAGTGGCAGGAGCCCCATAGAGCCAATGTCATTTGACATTGTTGACACATGTTTGAGGCTTATCACCCTTTTCTCTCTAGAGCAGCATTTGGAGAGTGAACGTCCATCATATGTGTGGATAATCTGTTTGGCAATATAGCTTTTTTGGAAAATAAAACAGAAAACTGAGTTTTTTTTTCTCCTTTAGAAGAAAAGTTTACTTTTTGCATTTTTTTCTAGTACTTTACTTCTTTAGAGCAGTTTTGGATTCACAGCAATATTGAACAAAAAGTATAGATAGTTCCCATTACCCCCTGTCACCACACGTGCATAGCCTCCCCCATTATTAACATTCCCCATCAGAGTGATACATTTGTTACAAGTGATGAACCTACATTGACACATCATTATCACCCAAAGTCCATAGTTTACATTAGGGTTCACTCTTGGTATTGCACATTCTGTGTGTTTGGACAAATATATAATGACATGAATCCACCATCATAGTATCATACAGAGTAGTTTCACTGCCCTAAAAGTCATATGTGCTCTGCCCATTCATCCCTCCCTCCACCCTAACTCCTGGCAACCATTAATCTTCTTGCCATCTCCATAGTTTTAACTTTTTCAGAATGTCATAAAGTTGGAATCACACAGTGTGTAGTCTTTTCATATTGGCTTTTTTTTTTCCTTTTTTTTTTCTTTTTGGCTGCACCGTGCAGCATGTGGGATCTTAGTTCTCTGACGAGGGATTGAACCCATGCCCCCTGCATTGGAAGCACGGAGTCTTAACCACTGGACCACCAGGGAAGTCCCCATATTGGCTTCTTTCACTTACTAATGTACATTTAAAGTTCTTCTATGTCTTTTCACAGCTTGATAGATCATTTCTTTTTAGTGCTGAATAATATTCCATTACCTGGATATACCACATATTTATGCATTCACCTACTGAAGGATATCTTGATTGCTTCCAAGTTTTGTCAATTATGGGTAAAGCTGCTATAAACATCTGCGTGCAGGTTTTTGTGTGGACATAAGTTTTCAATTCCCTTGGGTAAATACCAAGGAGTGTGATTGCTGGATCATATATATGGTAAGAGTATAGTTAGTTTTGTAAAAAACTGCGAAACTGTCTATCAAAGAAGCTGTACCATTTTGCGTTCCCACCAGCAATGAATAAGAATTCCTTTTGCTCCACATCCTCACCAGCATTTGGTGCTGACAGTGTTCTGCATTTTGGCCATTCTCGTAGGTATGTAGTGGGTCTACTTATCTTTGCCGTTTTTACCCTTGTCCACCTCTCCACCCTCATCATTCCTTACAATAGCTTATCTTTTTCAGAAAGAGCCATGGAGTTTGAGAGCTGGGCTGTAGGTGGCACAAACTAAGCAACACTAGACACATGATAGAGGGAAAGACTGAGAAAGGACTGGCTCAAGTCATGTGGGAGACCTGGGAAAAGGAACAAGCTGACACCCCCTCAAGCTAATATTCTTTAAATAGCTGAGGGCAGAAAAAAATTCATTTTCTATTAATATATAATGTATAGCTCGTTATGGTTAATATAAAGAATTTATTACATGCATTGAATATAACAATATTTCCACTTATTTGGAATTGTCTTTCATTTTACATCACCTGGAACTTGAATAGCAATATTACTACTCATCAAGCATAGAGGTAAATTACAGCCACAAAGTCTTACTCAAAATATACTGAATATTACAAGTTCTTTTGTTTTTGTTTTTTCTAGTTTATATATCACAAAAACAGTTCTAACTTTTCTGAAGTTCTTATTCTTTCTTCATTTTTCTTTTGGGAATTTCTGAGCTAGACAACCTCTTGTAAGACACGTCCATGGCTTTAAAATGTAGAAAATAACCATCTGTCCCCAAAACTTGTGTTAGAAATTTGGAGTAGAATACCAAACTCAAATCCTACCCCCACCTCTTCTTCTGGCTGGCTTACCTGAGGGAGTATGCACACCTGTACTATGTCCCAATGAGAACCCCAGAACCATTTTATTAGTAAGCAGGAAGTATACAACTTAAAGTGAAGCTTGAGTCAAGGCTGGGTGGAGGCCAAGACATCTAAGTGAGGCCTCTTGCTTTTCCAATCCCAAATCTAAGTCCTGTGACCTCCTCAAGTGTGCCAGAAGAGTAAGAGTAAGGATAAGAATAAGACTCAGGTTCTTAGGTATTAATAGCTGAGCTTAAGTCCACCTACCCGACCAGGTGCCAGGATGAGACTGGACTGCCAGACCCATGAACTTAGGACTCAAGAGGGAAAAGGAGGAAGTTTAAGCCTCCTTAGCAGAGTTGTCCACCCTCACTCCTTTACCCCCACCCCGCCTCTTGATTTGCTTACTACATGGAGAAAGTATATGCAAAACAGCCTGCTGCTCCTGGAGTAGGAAATGAAATAGCAGGCATTAGGATCCCTACGAAAGGAAAGTGTCTTTCAGTGTCACGATCCCTCCCTCTAGGGAAGTGTCCCCAGAGTCTCTGACCAGACTAGTCACTTCTTCCATATGGAACATCTAATAAGAGGGTAGATAGAGGCAGAAGCTTAGATGGAAGTTTCCTCCTTCATGAGCTCTGGCAGAAATGCAATGAGAGATGCTACACAACACCCCGCATAACCCATTATTTATTCTCTCCTTAACAAAGGGCCTTAATAATCAAACCGCAGTTCAGCCAGGATTGTCCAACTAGGAGAGATTAGCAGCTCCTTCATTTACTACCACTGCTCCTCACTGTAACTTCCTGGGACCAATGAGATGCACAGCTAAGTTAGTTCTCCAAAGAGTTTCTGTAATGGGTCATAACAGGTCATTAATCAATTTAGCTTCAGGGCTGTCCTGTACCCTAGGCTAAATATTCACTCCCAGCCTTTCTCACCTTCTGAGATGGCCCACACTCTCTGTAGAGTGTGTTTCTCTCTAAATAAATCCACTTCTTACCTATCAAAAAAAAATTCACTCCCTAGTTTATTTCCCATCTGAAATTATGCCTAATAATATTGTCCAAAACTGCTCAACAGAGAAGATACTTTTAAACGTCCAAATAAAACAACAAAGTATGGTTGAAAATGGAATAATGTGAAGCCCTCCCTATTATTAAATTACCACAGAAAGTCAAGCCCAAAATGAATTCTTCTTCCTAGTGTAAATTAAACTCCAAAGACCGTAAAGTGCAATTACTCTTCTCCCTAGTTTCCTGATCTTTTCACTCTCTGTCAGAAGATTCTCCCTCAAATGCCTTGGGGTTTGGACTCCCTCAGCAGCCACTGTGCTCTGAGCCTTCTTCCATTACCATGGGTGTAGCACCTTCAGTACCATCAAAATTGAAGTAATCCACCCGAATATCTTGTGTCCCATAAATGTAAACGCAAATGTGACTCCTGCAGTAACAGCATTTTGCAAACAAAATGATATTCCTAGAACCCAGTGTATGGACCCTCGTTGCTGTTGCTTGTTAGAGATTGCAGCAGACTTAGTGTTATCTGGGAGAAGGGGAGTAACGCACAGGGAACAAAAAATGGAAAACATCATTTTGGTTTTCACCATGCCAAGATGCCTATTAGAACACGTCAGTTTTCCAACTACTATATGTGAATTTAAATTCAGATGGGATAAATTTCCCATCAAGAGATTAACTGTGACATAGGACATAGCTGCTTTTAATAAGGACAGGGTTGACTTTCTACATAACATCTTCCTCCTTCTCCCAAAAAGGGACCTACATCTCCTCTGTCCAGCTGACCACATCTGAAGCTTCAGGGGCAATTCTTATTGGCCTAAGAGTAATCCCCTCATGCTTGCCAGAGATTAACTCAAGAATGGGCATAAGGGCCCAACTGGGTACAGAGACATGGGGAGGTTTACAGTGGTAGCATCTTCAGTGTCTACTAGATCACACCCAAATCTTCTTTCTTTCTCTTGATATCCTTCCCATGTTTTGAACACTTCTGTTTCCATTTCCCTTTTGAATCTGGTGTTTCTGGCCTGGAAGCCCATTGTTAAATTGAGCCTGGTCTCTGTTGAGTGACACTGCTTCCTTTTCCATAGTGAATGCAGCATGGCACATTTGATAATAGGCATCCCTGCAGTCCATGCTTATCTGATCTTCTCAGGGTATTTGTCCATCTCCAGTAGGACCCCAAGTCTTTTTAAACTTTATGACACAGCTGCTGCCACTGTATCCTGTTCTAGAACCCCTTAGGTGTATTAACCTTGCTTCCAAGATCCTCTTTCCTGAAATGTATCTTAGCTGGATTATCATTCAACAAATTCCTGAATCCGAAGCTTCTATTGATGCCTGCATAGGCCATAATCTCAGGATCATAGAGGGTCTAATATATCCTCTGACATGTGCTCCTCTAAAGCCCTCTTCCTTTACCTTTCAAATTCTCTAGTCCTTGAGTGACTTGTGCCACTTCATGTATTACTTTCTGCCATTTTTTTTTCCACTTCTGTTCCATTTCTTTCTATAATTCCTACTCCTTTCATGGAGACCTGAGTTGCTGGGTTTGTTCTTTTTTTTTTTTTAATATTTATTTGTTTATTTGGCTGCGTTGGGTCTTAGTTGCGGCACGCGGGATCTTCATTGCAGCACGCAGGATCTTTCATTGCCTCGTGCAGGCTTCTCTCTAGTTGTGGCGTGTAGGCTCCAGGGATCGAACCCGTGTCCCCTGCATTGGAAGATGGATTCTTAACCACTGCACCACCAGGGAAGTCCTGAGGCCTGAGTTTTTAAATTTTAACATACTACTTAAATGGGCCCAGTTCTTTCAATAACACAGATAAACCTCCAGCTGCATTCTTTTATCTTCGCTTCCTTCCCTCCTCCCTCCCTCCCTCCCTTCCTTCCTTTCTTTCTCTTTTTAGGCCCATACATTTGTTTCCTGACATACTCCATAGACTCTCTCTTGAGTGGCTCCCGTAGTGAAAAAATGTCAGAATATTCTGCATCTGCCACAAGATCCTCAGTTCAAATATTGCTTGAGTGGAGACAATCCTGCATAGGTCTTCTCCCATCAGTTTCCACCCATGCCTGATCTCTACCTATTGTTGCTCTGCCTGACTCTTTCTTTTTGGTGTTGTCTTCCCTGTACCTTTAAAATATTTTTCTAATATCATTCATTTTCTAGACATACTTTCTTATAACAAGAGCCATACCTACTTCCCTACATATAATGTCTGTGTAATCTTGAAAATCATCAAGTAGGGCCTGAAATAACATCAATACCAACAGCAATGACAACAGCTAATAGTTTACTGAGCTCCTACTACACACCAAGCACTGTTCTAAGCATCTTATAATCCTTACAATTCCATGAAATGAGGACTATTACCACACCCATTTTACAGATGTAGAAACTGAAGCACAGAGAGGTTAAGTAATTTGCCCAAGATCAGACAGCCAGTAAGTGGCAGAGCCCCGTCACGGTCTTTCACTCATATCTGCCCACCCTTCCGTCACTTACCAGTCCTTTCATAATACAACACCCTTTTATTGTTTGGCCTAGTCATCTCTCAATGCTTCGAAATTGGGTTCTCCTTTTAAAAAGCAAAAATAAAGATTTACAACAGTCTATCACAGCCCATCCTAAATCTTGAACATAATTAATTTCTTTTAATAGGGCTACGTCTCTATTATTCCACAGGGAAAGGTATTAAAGTTAGATTCTATAATTTTTTTTAAAGATAACCTCTATTATGAGGATCATTTGATTGCATGCTTACCAGGTTTTCCCACATATACATTACATTTAAATCCTTAGTTCCAAGTTAATTTTCACTTCCTGATAAAATATTATCTGAGCATGTACTAAAGAATGAATTTTTGCAGCTTAGTGAGATAAGTCATTCATACTCTAACAAGGATATTTTAAACAGCTGGTTATTCCTCCAGGAAAACGGTATTCAGATCAGACTAATTTCCTAAATGACATAAAAGGAGTGAGCAGTTTTCAGGTGTCTTATGTAACTGAGTGCTGATGGCTTAGGACTAGATGATGGAATGACAGAGAAAGGGGAAGCTGAATCTTTGGTAAAAATTATCATTTAAAAATCACAGTAAATATCACCTGCCAGGTATTAAAATGATGAAAGGGCTTATTTTTTCCACACTCCTATTGTGATAGGTTTTATAAACAAATAATTTTAAGTACACTAACCTGTTAAGCACCAGTAATTAGTTGAGAAAAAACAAATACAAATATTCTTGAAGAGAGAGCAAACCCTGAGGGAGTTTAGTCCTCTGAAATTATGCTAAGTGTATATTGAAATCATTCTGGAAGACTCCTACCCCAAATAAAAATCCCCTTTTTTCTCTCTCACACATAACTTCTGTGGCAGCTAACTGACAGGATTATCTGCTAACACAGGTGGACCTGGCAATGGCTAAAACCATCCGGAATATTTTAGGTCTTCACGGGAAGAATTAAGAGCTTATAATATCTGTGAATGGAAAGGGCACTAAGTCTAGTGCAGATATTAACTTTGCCACCAAGTAGTTATGGGATTTGGTTCTGTCACCTCATTTCTTTGAATTTGTTTCCCAATCTATCAAATACAAAAATGAGAATTAAATGATCTCCAAGGCCCGTTCTAACAACTCCCAAGTTCCACAATTTTAAGATGGCTTTGAACACTTCTTCACAAAGAAGTCTCTAACATTTAATCCTGTAAGATAAACTAAAAATATGTAGGAACCAGTGATATGGGGATAGGATATTTAATATCTCCCAATAGGTACTCCACTATTGTTAAACTACCTTCTCTGTTGCACTCCATCAGCTATCACGGCTCTGAAAAAGGGAGCAGAGCAGATGCCATCACAAGAATGAAGGGGATATGGTACATAAGGAAAGCTCTTGTCATACAAGAAGAATAAAAATCCACCTCTTTTTTTAAAACGTTTTTATTGAAATATAGTTGATTTACAATGTTGGGTTAGAAAAATCCATCTCTTGCAGCCCTAAAAAATGATGGAAAAAAGGACAGAAAAAGGTAATCAGATCCGGTGTGCTTACTTCCTGTCCCTTCTCAGCATGAAAACTAGAATTGGAGGTATATAGTTGAAGTATTCACATATCATAGACATAGGGTAATTCAAGAAAAATAGGGATAGTGGTTTGCTTCTCTGGGCATGCCTGTGAGAGGCTGAGTCTTCCAGGAACTCTGCTTTCAGCTTATGGGATGTTCAAAATGACATAGGGAGAATAATGCAACATTGGTGGAGGGAGGTGGCTCAACAGATGAGCCTGAAGCAAAGCTCCTGGCTCATCAAGGCCTACGGGGGATATTCTGGGAATCCAGAAGTTCCCATATGTCTCAGTGAGAAGATGGAATACCATCATGAGGATCAATGGACCTGCAGAGGCCTGGGGTCAGTACAGAGGTTGCAGTGTATAAGGCAAATGGTTCAGTGTGGACTTCAGTAAAGAAAGCAGCACAACTTCTCAAAAGGACAAAATGAGCAGTTTTATCTCTGAGGCTAACAGTTCTGCTTTCAGAGTATACCAGACACTCCATACCAAAGGAAAACACAAGGACTGGCATGCATGGCGCAGGGCCTTTCCCTGAGGTCATGTCAGCTTTCCCATCGCTCAGGCTTCTACCAGCCCACTAGTTACTGTGTGAATTAGAAAAAGGCACTCCCTTTATCCTGACACTTTACTTCCACCTATCAGAAAATTATCATAATATACTGGTTTTGTTAAAATAAGGCATCCTACTGCCACATGCCTGAGAACTGTCGTAATAAACTTAGAAATCTAGGATGCCGAAGACGTGAAAGACACTCCATCTATGTATACCTTATACGGCATCCCTCAACACCCATATATATCTTGGAATGGGAGGGAGGTGGGGAAATAAAATCTGTAAGATTCAGCATCTACCTATAAAAGAAAACAGATAATGTGGGGACTCAAGACGGATAAAAATTACAGAAAATAAGCTATGTTTTCTTTGTATATCTGAATTAACTAAATCAACTCTGCCATACCAAAATACAAACAAGCCCCAAATTTTGCATTTTATTTTACTTTTTGCTATCTCCCATAGCACCTTACATAGCAATGGATACACATAAGGAACTACTAAATTCTTTCTGAAAAAAAAGTAAATTTTTAGAAAAAATCAGAATTATGGATCCACTTATAATATGTATGATAGCATGTAATTTTCCTTTCTTCCCCTACAGTTATTTGAAACAAATCTAAAATTTTACCCATTTGCACCTTGCTAACAACCATAAAAATCTGCAGTTCTTCAGTTGTTTTCTAAGCCTCCCTCCTCAAACTTTTTCTTGAGAAGGAAACTTAGGTCTAAGTTTCTCCATTTTCAGGACCAAAGAGAGCTCATCTCAAAATTACAGAATTAAAAAAAATTGAAAACAGGATTGTTTAATCCAAAGTAAATTCTTATTAAAAGGTGAGGGGACCCTGATACCTAGAAAGGTAAAGTATTTTGCCTAGAGGCACATATCAAACCCGGAACTCAAATACCCTACACAATAATACTGGCTCTCCCTGCCCCTCTCCCCACTCCCAAAATACACACTTTCCCCCCTCACCCTTACTTCCCTTATTGTACTTTGTAACCATTTAGCCATCCATCTCAAACCTAAGACAGCAACTGATCAAACTCAAACGAGGAAGAAATCACCCAAAGGTCGAAAATCAGAGAATCATTAAACTGCCGGTTTTATCATTTCCATAAAGTGATAAACAAGAGAGCGGAGAGAATTAAGAAAGGATACTTTTTCAGTCATCACAACAGCAGCTAGGGAATAAAAACACGTTTTCCTTGGGGAGAGATTATGCTGAGGAGACCAGATACAGATACAAAAGGTAATTCCCCTTGGGGTTTCTTCTTTTTCTGAGTTTGTGAGATCTTAAAAAAAAAAACAAAAAAAAAAACTAAACACAACCTCAACACATTTACTTCTCTCCTTTTCTCACATATTATTTCCCCAAACATTATATAGACCACGTCTCCAAAGTAAATTGACCAAAGGTCTATTGCCTATTGACCAAAACGTTTTCAAGATTTAGGTGACTCCTCTTAGACTACGATCAGGAACCGACTCCAAACTTCGGTTACCAAGCTCCAAGCTCGGTAAAGTGGATCTCCAAGGTTTGCAAATACCCTCAGCTTGACTAAAGGGCACAGAATCTCTAGCGCTCCCTACAGCTCAGACTTTGGACCTACCTACCACAAAAAACCCAAGTTACAAAGATTGGCTACCTCGCTCTACTTTTTTCCGCTTTAAAAAATCGAGCGGGGGGCGGGGGGGGGGGCCGAGGTTGAAACGGCGAACCGAAGGATTAATCACTTCTCCCCATTACATCAGCAGCCCCCGCCCTTTCCTCCGAGCCCCTCCTCTCCCAGAATCGTCGCTACGCACTAGCGCTCTCTTCACCCAACCCCCGCTCTATTATATGCCCTGATACCTCCCCATTATCACCCGCCCCACCACACTCCCCCTCTCCTCCTTCCCCCCTCCTTGGCTGGGGAGGGAGGAAACCCGAGAGAGGAAACAGGGCGTTGAAGGAAGGGACTTGGCGATAAGAGCAGAGGCCCCATTGGCCCGAAGGTTGTATGAGCGCCTCCCATTGGCTGCTTTGCCGGAATCCCCGCCCCTCGACCTCCCCGCCCATTCGCCCCTCCCCCGACGCCCCGCGGCCCTCCCCCGCGCCCCTAGCCAGCCCCGCGGCGGGGAGGGACCGACTGGGCGAGTGGCGGCTCCGGCGGTGTCAATGGCTCCTCCTGCCACGGAGCAGCAGCAGAAGCAGCGGCGACGGGGCTGAGGAGGAGAAGGAAAGGCTCCTTTAAGGAGGAGTTACGACGACGCCTCTTTTTCCCCCTATCTCCTCCCTTCACACTCATTTCCCCTTCGCCGAGGAGAGAAGGGGGGGAGGAGAGAGAAGAGGCCGAAGAAAGAGAGAAAAAATTCCTCTCAGAAATCTCTTACAGGGGGTGTGGGGGGGAGGAAGAGAAAAAAAAAAAAAAGAGCCGGGCGCCCCCTGCTCCCTCCCTCCCTTCTCTCCCTCTCTTCTCCTCCTTCTCCCTTCCTCACCCGCCCGCCCACTCCCCCCGCCGCCGGAGACGCCGCTCGGGAGTCGGCGGGACCGGGGTCTGTCTCCTCAGCCGCCGACGCCGCGCTTCGCCTCGGGATCCCCAGGCGGGCGGACGCCCTTTCTTTCTCTCGCTCTGCCCGTCTTTCTCCGTCCCTCGCCGCCGCCCCGCCCGGCGGCCTCGGCCTTCCCCGTGCGTCAGGCCCGCCCGCCGGGCCTCGCTCGGTCTCTGTCTCCGCGGGCCTTTCTCTTGACTCGGGGTCTCGCTCGCTCCTCCGCCCTTACCATCTCCCCTTCCTCTCACCCCTTTTCCTTCCTCCCCCCTCTCCCCACCCCCTTCTCCTGCCCCGGAGCTCGCGGTGCGTGTGCGTGTGTGTGTCCCTCCGCCGACGCCGCCACCTCAGCCCGGCAAATGAACTCCGTCCGAGCCGCCAACCGGAGACCCAGGCGAGTGTCGCGGCCGCGCCCGGTGCAGCAACAGCAGCAGCAGCAGCAACCCCCGCAGCAGCCGCCGCCGCAGCCGCCCCAGCAGCAGCCGCCGCAGCAGCAGCCTCCGCCGCCGCCGCAGCAGCAGCAGCAGCCTCCGCCGCCGCCACCGCCGCCTCCTCCGCTGCCCCAGGAGCGGAACAACGCCGGCGAGCGGGGTAAGGCCGCGCTCCCTCCCCGCCGCCCGCCGGGTCGGACGCCCGGCTGACCGGGACCCGCGGGAAGGGAAGCCGGGGCGGGGGCGGCCTGTGCGCCCAGGGGTGGGAGACGGAGGTTGAGCGGAGGCGGGTCCCCCGGTGCCGCAGTGTCAGCCCGGCTTGGGCCCCGGCCGGCAGGAAAAGCCGCGGCTTCCCGACTCGCCCGGGCTCTAGTTCAGGCCGCGCTTTGTTTGGTTTCGGGGGCTTGGCACCCTCTCCTCCCACCCATCCTTCTGGCTTCTCGGCTCGCTCGCGGACCCCGCAGGAGTCTGTTGGTGGGTGGGGGAAGAGCGAAGAGTGGGATTTCCCCCTTCTCGGCAGTCTTCCACGGTTTGGTCTCCCGTTTCTAATAGGAGGTGGGGGGAGCGGCTGGGAGTGATCGGGTGGTTGGGGCTGGCTGGGGAACTTGTTTTTCCCCCTTTTCTCTGTTAGCCTCCCCCTTCCTGTGGAGGAGGGGAGAGGGGGACTCGGAGTGGTCGGTGGTGCTGGCCGGGGAACTTGTTTCCCCCGCCCCCCTCCCTAAGTCACGGGGTAGGGGGAGCAGCTTCTCTTCTCCCAACCCAACGATGTTTGCTGCGCAGTTTGGCTTTAGTTACAGAACCCCGGGGAAGGACCCGTTAAAGCAAGACCTTTAAGTAAATGTAGAATCCATCGGCCATTTCCAGCCCCCTCCCTCGTGTGCAGTGCAGTTACCCTTCCGCTCTATCTACACCCCTCTCGCCTGTCCCCCCGCCCCGGCGTACCCCCAGGCCACTGTGCTACTCCTCCATCTCCCAGTGGGATTTGAACGCCCCTTCCTTAGAACTGGCCCCTCGGGAGAGAGAGTGTGTGTGCATATCTGTGTGTATGTGTGTGTGTGTGTGTGTGTGTTGTGTCCAAGGCCTAGTGAAATGTGTCATTTGGACTCAACTGTGCAGCTCTGTCTGGTAACCACCATTGTCTAAGGGCTGAGGCTCCGGAGGGTTGGATTCTTGCTTTAGCAAAAATAATGTTCAGTTCTACTTTGAAGATGTGGTTATTTGGGTAGGTTCAGGAGGTGGGGTGTTGCACCTTGGTCTCCAAATGCAACTATTCTCTTTATTAGCTGCTCTCAGTGGGGGTGGAGGTCAGTACCATATTTATGTATACGGTTGTTTTAAGGAGGAGGAGAATTGTTAGGAGACATTTTGCGTGTTTTCGTTGGCGGATTAAGGTTAATTTTATGTGCGTTGGTTGTCACACCTCCTTTGATTAAGGGAATTAAGATTAAATGCTTTTTAAAAATTATACACTTTCCTTAAAAATTGTTTTATTGTTCTTGATCAAAATACTTAACAAATGAAAGAGGGAGATGATAATCTGAAAAATAGTTTAAAGGGTTTTCACTAGTCACTGCTACAGATAGTCCTTGTGAAAGCAGTTTTCTATATGTTGCTTGAAAGAATGTGATGTTTCAAGCCAGTTAGAGGTCTTGTGCAGCATTATTGGTAATGTGTTTTAATGATTCTTGGATACATTTATAATTTTTTTGTAAATTAAAAATATTTGTAGTTTCAACATTTCCTTTTACATTTGCATATCAGGGTTCTCCTGTGTTCCATTCAAATAATATTCAAGTCTTCTTCCAGAATTGGTACTATATGTAATAGAGTTGACTATTTTTTGAGAAAACAGTGACACTGGATTGAAATCATAATACGGATTCTGTTGCTAGAAGTAAGCTTTTCCAAGATGTACTGATTTGTTAATTTACGTTAACAGTGGATCAGATGCTTTCAGCCAAACTTAGTCTCATTGTGTAGTTTTAAATGTTAATTCTGAATCTCCTTTTCACGATTTGTGTGTATTTTCAAACTTAGTTGAGGTCCTTATATCTTGGTCACTTTTCTTCATTTGTTTGAAATTATTAGCTTCTAAAGTCTATTTCCTTTTGAAGTAAAGTGACTTGGTAGTTGGCAGTCACATGCCGGAGTGTCGTTTTTCTTTTCATTGATATCCATAAACTGACTAAGATGTTCATGAATCAGAATTTCAGTATGTGCCCAACCAAATGATAAATCATATTCACTGTAGGGTTGTTACTTTGCTGCTGCTGGTAGGAACTGTTCTGGAGATTCTATGTTGGCACAGAGGGGGAAAGAACTTGCTGATTAGCCTTCAGGGAAAATGCTGTGGGTCTTTTGGAGGGCAAATAAATGGCCTCAAAATGAATGAAACATTAAGATGAATTAAAAGACTAAAATAAAAAAGATTTTGCTAGTTTTATGTAAAACATATGTCATTCTTTGAAAATTGGCATTTTGATTATATTTTAAATGTACAGTTCTCATAATGATCAGAAGCTAGTAGCCAAGAAGAATGCTTTTCATTTTAACAGTTTTATGGAGTATGCAAAGTGTCACTATTTCTGGTTTAAATAGGAAAGGTTTTTTGTTTGTTTGAAAATATGCTGGGTTTCATAATTTTGACAAGGTAATGAAGGAACTACAGCTAATGTTGTGCGTGTGCATGTTTTACTTTTTACTAACTTTTAATGGATATGTAACTCTTGCATTAGAGTCTTAGATAGAGTTACATAATAGTGCATCAGACAGCTTTCCAAGTAGGGAATTGAAGTGAGACTGTTTCAAGGCAACTTAAGTTAATTCAATCTATATAAAAGAATCACTTATTTCATGTAAAGGGTGGACTTAAGGCTTTTATAGTAATAAAAGTTATAGGATAGTGTATTTTTTCAAGCAAAAATTCTGTCAGAACTGGTTTTTAGTTGCTTCTTTGCCCTCATGTTAGTCTAAAAACTTCCTTGACACCTCCTTTGTATTTGAATGTTTGTAATGGCCAATGTTTAAAGAAGAAAGAAACAGCCTTATGGAGTGAAATCTTATGAGGACTTTTCAAAGCCTTTCTTGGGGGAGATTTTCTTACACCCCACATTGAGAAATAATCAGCCTCCGTGTTTCATGGAATGCTTTCTTCATTCATTTTACCCGAAATGGTCCACTGTCTAAAGAAGGAATACAAATCATGAGCATTTTTAGGCTGTTAATTTAAAATCCTGAGTTTAGGATTTCACATACCACTTTAAGCTGGTAGAAAATAATTTGTGTTCCACATAGGGACCCTTTGATAATATATTGCAGATTCAGTGAAACAAAGTAGTGTGGGGTTGGATTTTATATATTCGTTTTCTTTTAAAATCCTAAAAGGATTTAGTTTTTGTAACTTGTTCTGCTGAATTTATCTTGAAATCTATTTGGTAGTCTTTTTTTAGAAGTATGTATGAGGAAAGCTTACAAGTCTGCAGAAGTGCTATGTATTCTGAGCATTTTCAGTTTCTAGTTGTTAAAATTGATTACTTTGAATAGGTATTAAATGCACGTGATTTAAAATTCAAAAGTCCCTTTCCTAAACCTGCCTTCAGCTACCAAATTCTCCTACCTGGCATCAGTCTATTGATTGATTATTATGTCTGCTATTAATTTTTCATTTATTATGTTTTAATAAAAGATGGAATTTGACTTCTGAAAATCTTGATATGGAAGTTTTGGAAAATAAGTGTAATCTTCTAGTTATTGGGAAATTCATAAGATTGAAGTGCTGAAATTTTAACTGTGATCATTTATAGTTCAAGAAATGCAATGAATACAATATATTAATGGTTTTGCTATTAACTTCTAGTCTGAAATAATTATATAGAGTAAAAATGTAATCAGTCTCTTTAATCCCATATTTGTGGGATTAAAATCTCACCTGTTATCCTGGAATTATAGTCTTTTTTTTTTTTAAGTGAACTTTTGAAGTAGTTCAGTATGTATAGTATTACATAAAATATTTCTGATGTAACTACATATTTATTATATGCAACAGTGTCCTTAGTGTTCTATTCATGCATGCTAATTATACTTTTCTGTGGGGTTTTAGCCCATTATTTTACCTTCGGGTTCTTCCTACTGCATACAGAATAAGGAACTTCTGCAACCTTTATAGATAGAAGAGTTCTGGACAAGGAACCTGATTTTTCCTCTTTTAGGAATTATGTACTGTGGGTCACTGCTTTCCCATCTTGTGGCTAAACCTTCAAAATATTTACATGGCCTTAGAAGAGAGATGCCACTCAACTGTGTCTGTATGCGTGTGTGCATGTGTGTGTGTGGCCTGTTTCTCAACACTTAGAAATTATTTGAGGAATAGAAATGGGATAGTGACAATACTGTTGTTAGAGTTCTGCTGATAAGGCCTAAGGGTTGTCCCTATACTGTTTGTCTCTTTCATTACTGGAAATTCTGGCAAACCCGAGGAAAGGCCAACCAGCTTGGAGACCTACCAGGTAAGGCAACAAAGACCCAGTTAGTGAGGACCCTTGAACTTAAGTTAGGCAGAATTCAAGGCTAGTGAGTATTTTCTCAGTTTTTTTTTTTCTATTTGTTTTAATTTTGAAAATAAACAGTCTATAGTAATGAGTTATTTCAACTTGAGGTCTTTTATTGTTCCCTCTTTTATTCCTAACAAGTTACCCTTATTTTGTATCTATCTTGTCCCATTGGTCTCTGAAGGGTACTGTGTTTTAGACCTTCCATTTCTCAAATTTATCAGTCATTTAAATTACATTCTTGTCTTCCAGAGAACTCTGTTTAATATGTGAGGTTGTAAGCAAGGTACCCCCAAATTGCAGTTGTTACCCTCTGAAAATAAAATTATAAAGAAGCAAAATATAAGGGATGAGACAGTTGGGGGTAGTATGATGGCTAGAGCTCAGAGTTAGAGCTAGCTAGATGTGGGTTCTAATCCTAGCTATACCAGTAGTGTTTGACATGGGGCAAACAATGTAACCTCTCTGAGCATTGCTTTATTATCTTTAAAATAGGGACGGTAACACTTGTCTTAGCAGTAATTGTAAAGATAAGAGATAGTAAAGTACCTAGCATATGGTAGATGCTCAATAAATGGCAGCTCTTTTAAATATTAAAAATAATAGGGATTGAAGCAGCCATTTATAAAACTAAACCTAAGAGATAAAATGTGTATGAGTCGCTAAAGAGTTTCCGTCATATCCCAAAATGCAGTCTGGGTGATGTGGTATAATCTCAGAGAAACTGATTTGCAGTTATAAATCACTAATCTTATATCTAATGAATTGAAATATTCTTTGAAAAAAGAATAAGAAATGGAAGAAATGGGTATTTGGAATAATAATAAACAGTGACTCTGTTTCTTCTTATGTACTAGAGTCTGTGCCAGACACTTTTTTTATATACTGTCCCTCTTAGCAATTCTCTACGATGGCTGTTAACGTAGCAGTGAATACGCTTGTTAAGTAGCAGAGAAGAATTTCGAAATTGATTTATATCACCTGGTCTTTCCATAAACAGGGGAAGATACTGAAATACATTTGGCAGAATATCTCCATCACTTTTACAGAAAGGAATAACCTAGCCCTTGCAGCACATCAGTCCCCTGTCTTATCCCATCTTTTCTGTCGGAGGCAGATACAGTAGTCCGATGCCAATGATTGTTAAATCATTTGGTTTCATGTTTTCTGAGTAGCTTTCTGATCATAATTTTACCTCATGTAGATTTGTCTCCAGATGAGATTGCACTGATTGGCTCACATGTTTTTCCAGTTTGTTGATGAGATCACTAAGCACTCATTGTGCAAAGAAGGGTAGATTTCCCTTGAATTACTCATAAGTTATGAATAAAGGGTGTTAAGTCATTTTTTAGTTCATAGTTATAGACTGGACTGTTTCAGGAAGGAAAAAAAATGTGAGTTAAATTAGACTTCAGTAGGAATTTTGACAGGTTTGTAGACTAAATATCCTTTTCTTACCATAGCTTGGTGTCTTTACATGCATAGCTTTGGGTTTTTATATAAGTTTGGTTAACACAAAAAATGTGCTTAAACTTAATCCTTAGAAAATAGAAAAATGAAACTAAGTGACTTCCTTTACATAATTTATTGTAATTGAAGGCAAATATTGAAAATATTTACTTTACTTTGAAAATGAATGTGCTGTGTATTTTTTTATTTTAAAACACCCCAAATAAGATAGCATAGTTAAAAGCAAATGCAAATCATTTAAGTTAGTTGTTTATTCTCCCAATTTTTAAAAATCTAGTTGTCAAGTGTTCTGCCCTTCTAACAGGTGGAAAATTGTATGACTGTGTTCAAAAAAGGAGAAAACATTCTCTCAACTGGTGGCTAAACCTTAAAAAGCATTAATGGGACTTCCCTGGTGGTCCAGTGGTTAAGACTCTGTGCTTCCAGGGCAGGGGGCATGGGTTCGATCCCTGGTCCGGGAAGTTCCGCATACTGCGTGGTGTGGCCAAAAAAACCCCAAAAAAATCCAAAAAACATTAATGTGTACTTTCACATATCATTAGAGATGAGGTGCCATTCATCTTTTTTGTGAAGAGAGCCTACTTTTCTCTTTTCTCAAAGCTTAGAAATATTTCTACTGATAGAAATGGAGTAAGAAACTGTGCTTTAAAATTATTTTTCTGGTAACAGTGATAATCTTAGTTTCACAGTTTTCCCATAGTGTACACTCAGCACTCATATGGTTGAGTTGGGTTGTGTCAGAATCTTTGATTGCTGCAAGTTTGTGTGGAATTAACTGGCTACTATGTGGATTCACCCTTTGGCATTGGTTTCTTTAGTACCATGTGTTGATAGCCTTTACTGGTTTGCTGACTCTACTTGGGTTTAGATATGAGAATTCTTTTTGCACTCAAGTATTGATTTTGTATCTTGCATCCATAGTATATAAATATATATATAATGTGTGTATATATGTGTATACATACATACATATGTATGCGTAAGAACACATGGCTTTATGAGACTTCTAACACTTAGGAGGAAGGGAGTGGGGAAAAGGAAAGGCATAGTCACCTGTTAATAGTTTTGAGGGTTGGTGTGTATATATATGTCATTAGTAATTGATCTACTTTTTTGAAAAAAGAAAAAAATAACAGGCTTTAAGGAAAATTAGAAGTGAGTAGAATTCAGCAATGGTAAGTAGGAGTCACTCAAGTTTGTATCATGGCAGAGAAGATCAAACAAGACTTGTTTAAAATAAATGGAGATGGGTGAAGACACCATATTTTGAAATCCAGTATTTTTGGCAAACCAATTGTATTATAAAAGAAATTGTGGAATTGCTCATTTTCCTTCTTTATATAGAAGAAATTTCTTATTTACAGTTATTTGTTAAAAGTAGACACAGAACTTTGAATCACTATGTTGTACACCTGAAACTTATATAATACTGTACATCAACTATGCCTCAATTTAAAAACGTAGACGCAGCTAATTCACAGTTGTGTGCGAATGACTGATATCTTTGTAATCCTTTGAAATATATTTGCATTTTAAGAAACTATTTGGTCAAATTTTCATATTTTAAGCTCAGTAAAAGTAGGAGAAATAAGCAATTTGGAGAAAGACTTTTTGGGTAGGAGTGCTCCCTCAGAGGCAAAATGAGCACATCAGAGGAGGGGGAGAGTGGAAGATTTTTGCAAGAATCACTTACCTTACATATTTATTTTTCCTAATCGACTACTTCTGAACCTAAAATTTTGTCTAAAGTTTCACTTTTTCTTTCCCCCAAAAGAGTAATTTTGAGTTGATGGTTTGGAGAAAAGAGAAAGAGTTTGAGCAGGTACAAGTGACAGTATGTATGGGTCATTTACATTAACAATGGTCATTTGATTAGAAACTGTCTATATGTAACTTTATATATCTATATGTGTATGTACTATATATATAACTACATATAGTTATTTAAATTGTAGAAATAACTTTTATTAGTTTATTTTAAGATTTATTTATTTATTTTTGGCTACATTGGGTCTTAGTTGCGGCATGGGGGATCTTCTTTGAGGCACATGGGACCTTTAGTTGCAGAACGCGGGCTTCTCTCTCTAGTTGTGGCATGTGGGTTTTCTCTCTCTAGTTGTTGCGCCCGGGCTTCAGGGTGCACGGGCTCTGTAGTTTTTGGCATGCAGGCTCTCTAGTTGAGGTGTGTGAGCTCAGTAGTTGTGGTGCGCAGGCTTAGTTGCCCCAGGGCACGTGGGCTCTTAGTTCCCTGACCAGGGATCGAACCCACATCCCCTGCATTGTATGGCGGATTCTTTACCACTGGACCACCAGGGAAGACCCTATTGGTTTTTTCCAACTTAAGGTTTTGGTGAAAGTATACAAGTGCACACAAATCACTGATGTACAGCTTGATGACTTTTCACAAAGTGAACATATCTGTGTAATCACTAATACCTAGATCAAGAAATAAACTACCAGCATCCCAGAAGTATCCCCCACCCCCACCAGTGCCTTCCCAGTCACTACCCCCAACCCTATCTTTCTAACTGCTTGAATTAGTTTTACCTGTTTTTGAACTTTAAATGTAATCATCTAATATATGTATATGTATAGCTGATTCATTTTGTTATAAAGCAGAAACTAACACACCACTGTTAAGCAGTTACACGCCAATGAAGATGTTTAAAAAAATAATAATAAGGGCTTCCCTGGTGGCGCAGTGGTTGAGAGTCCGCCTGCCGATGCAGGGGACACGGGTTCGTGCCCTGGTCCGGGAAGATCCCACATGCCGCGGAGCGGCTGGGCCCGTGAGCCATGGCCGCTGGGCCTGCACGTCCGGAGCCTGTGCTCCGCAACGGGAGAGGCCCCAACAGTGAGAGGCCCGTGTACCGCAAAAAAATAATAATAAAAAAATAAAATACAAAAAAAATAAATATAATCATCTAGTATGTATTCCTGATTGTTTGACTTATTTTGCTTAATATTTGTATGTCAGTTTCGTCCATGTTGTTGCTTGTAGCAATAGTTCATTCTTGTTGCTGAATAAGATTACATTGTATGAATATACTACAATTTATCCATTCTACAACTGATGGATATAGAGTTGTTTCTGTATTTGGCTGTCAGGAATAGTGCTGCTATGAGCATTTTATATTTATCTTCATGAGCACATATACACGTTCCCTTTAAGTTTTATACCTCAACATATGCCATATTTATCTTTTCCAAGGGCAAAACTTCCATTTACTTTGCAAGAAATGGAAGATAAAACAGCTTTAAGACAGATATGAATATGGCCTCTTATAATTATGTTGTTGAAACTATTTTATTTCAAATATTAGTGTTTTTCTTAAATTTTTTGATAATTCCACTTATGTATCCTTTAACAGTCCGGTATTAGGCAGTTTACCCATCAACTTAATATGCTTTAATTTTCCCCAGAGATCATAGGTTGGGTTATTTTGAGGAGAGGGGAAATCTTTTTTATATTCAGGGATTTTTAAAACTACTGTGGACCTTAATATGTAATTCTGAGTCTTAAGTCCAAAAACTGTTGTTTCTTTTTGCTACTGCCATAATTTTGTTTGTCCTTTTTTGTTTGGAACCCTGTTTCTTACTACTTTTTTAAACTTATCCTTTTAACTCCTGTGAAAATATTTTGCTATTGTTTGGTCAGTTTCATTTTATTTCTTGTTTTTCTGCATATATTGATTATCCTTTGTTATCTTACATTCAGCTTATTTATAAATTATAAAACTTTCACAGAAAAATTGGGGCACATTTTGCTCTCAGGGCTGTTTTTTTAGTCCTTGTCTACATCTCTTCGTTCCTTTCATATAGGAAGGTGTAAAAGTGCCTTTGCCAGCATCATCGATAAGTTCTTCCTGAAGTGAAAGATTGTGCTGAAGTGCTAGTGATTTATAAGCTTGTATACCCTATGATACAAGTATTCCCTGAGATTGACAGATGGGCTCTGTTCTTAAAGAACTACTTGCTTGAAACTGATGATACAGCAGCCTCAGATACCAAAGGAGTAAGATTTCATTATTTCATGTCTGCTCTTTCAGCACTTAACAGTCCAGTGTTAGTACTAACAGTTGTTCTTTCTTGTCTACAGCAAGCAGTGTGGAGAAGACTGTCACCTTCCTTTACATTTTTTTTATCATTTTTTATTTTTTTATTTTTTATTTTTTTATCATTATTTTTAACCATAGCCATAGTCAGTAAATGTTGCTTGTTAAGTTTGGGAGGGATAAGGAGCCTGAGCTTTTTCAAAGTGGCTTATTCTTTTTTCTGCAGTTGTTTCTTAATCTCATTTCTAAATTAGGAGATTTTAAATAAGCTGACTTTTGAGATGGTCTGAAACTCTTTCTGTATCATTTGAGTTACCAGTATAAATAAGTGAGGTCTGAATTTGGGTATTACTATACAGATATATTTCTTGCCTTGATGGAACTTAAAGTTGAGCTAGAGACTGAATATAAATAACATCTGAGATCAAGATGACTTGAAATAAGCGTGTTGGTATTATTTTCATTGTCTTCTGGTACATATTTTTTAAGAATGAATATGTGTGTGTGTGTGTAGGTGTATGTATCTGGAGTTTCATTTATAACCTTATCTTTAGACTGTTTGCCGAGACCATACTCTCTTAGAGAGTTTTCAGTTAAATGCTATTAAGATGAAGTTTTGTTATGACTCCCTACTCTTCGGTTTATGTTTTACCCTTTAATCATTCGTTGAATTACCTTTGTGCCACACTTAGAAAGTTGTTGCAGCTCAAACATTAAGCCAAGTTATAGCGTTTCTACGTAACTGAGAAAGAAACACGTGCCTAGTGAAGGAAATTACCCAGAGTTGGGGTCATTCATCTTGTTTTCATAGTATTTGCCCTTCTTCATTACGTTCATTGTTTCGCCCGTATATGCAGAAACTGAGAGTAGGTTAAAGTTAGATTATGTTGCTAGAATTTAAGCTCAACTGCAGAAATAAAACAACACTTTCGGGTTCTTCATAGCATCTGTAATCCCACATACCTAGTAGTCGTAACTCTCAGGATGCCTTCATAGATTTTTCTGATTCTGTCTTAGTATCTCTGTTGCCACATCTCATGGGGAACCTGTTCTCTATTTCTGAATTACTTGGTTTGAGAACCTCTTAGCTGAAGTCTTTAAAACTGAAAAACTGAGCTGGGAGATCTGGATGTAGTGAACTTGTCCAGGGTCTGTAAAGTTTACATACCAATCATAGACATACTTTGATAACACACACATACACACAGTGAAACTGGGAATAGGCACTCTTGATATTGTGAAGTGTCTAAAATTTTTTGGTAAAATGTTAACAGTAGTGTCTTAGGATGGTGGAGGTGAGATGATTTTTTTAATTCTTTCTATAATTCTTTGTTTTTCGAAGACTGTATATGGAATCTGGAAGGAGGGAGGTTTGTATTTATTTTAAAGAATTTAATAGTTCTGATTGTGATGTGAACTCATTCTGCTTGGTTTGATGACATAGTCCCCACGTGGGTCATTTTAAATATGAATAAAAGCTTAAAACTCTACATTTTTCAATGCTGTAAGTGTGTTTTAAGTACTTATTAATTTATGGACATTTTGGGGTTTTGTATTTATTATAACTTTAGGATAGTAATTGGCTAATATCATATATAGGAAATGAGGATAACTGATGATCAGGAATTCAGAATTAAAAACAAAATTTGATATTTGGAACTTTGAGCCAGTGATACTGTCTTCCCAGGATAAGTTTCTGACTGTAGATTATGGTAGTAAATACATACAAATAATATTTTAATTACATGCCTGGCTGAATGATGGAAGATGGAAATTAAGTGTGCAAATGAACTGGATAGTTAGGGGAAAAAAGATTTATTATTGTTCACAACAGATGGCTACTTCCTCTGTACCCTGGTGGTGTGGATTCATGTCTATTTGATAATTTTATACAGGGGGACTATTTTTTTTTCATAAAACTGGTGTTAGCTCTGAAGAAATTAATGGCTATCAGTTTATTAAGTTCAAACAGGGATTGCTAAGGGAAATTGTTTCATCGTTATCAGTTTTTTAAAAAGCCACGTTCCTCCCCTTCTAAGATATTATATTCTAAGAAGTTTTGGACTGTGGGATCTAATGTGTTTGGGAATAAATAAGAACCTGGCAATGTCGTTCAAAAAATACGGGCCTTTGAAGTTAACTTTAGTAATTAGATTGGAAATTAACTTATCTCACACTCACCTGACTAGTCTTCTGATTATCTCTATAAACCCAAACCAGGAGAAAACAAGCATTTTCCTCTTACAAAATACACTAAAACTTTCATTGAATGAGGTGAACTGTTTGGCTTTTTTTTTTTTTTTTTTTTTTTAAAGTAGGGGCTATTAATATGGTTTAGGGCAAATCAGTCATTAAATGTAGATTCTAGATAGTGATCAACATAGTTTTATGAAGAGCTGATTACAGATATATTTAAAGTGTTTTTCTGAAGTAGTGACTTGGTAGCTGAAGAGGGAACAGGAACAACAGAGCCAGGTTTAAATAAAACACTTTATTCTTTTATGAAGCAGTCATACTGATGTTGTGACAGTTGGGGGAACTTTAAGTTGTATTATATGGAAGCTACAACTTGTAAAAATAGTGCTAGACATTTGCAAATAGATATTTACTAAATGGTTGTTTCTTTTTCCCTTCACCTTCCTTTCCTGGACTCAAATTTGTTCACATAATCACCGATTTAAATGACCAAGCATATTAACTTCATTGATAATCGTTTTAAATGTGATGAGGTTGAGTACTTGAAAAACCAAAAATAGAAATCAAATTACTTTGAATAGTCTGTTAAGAAAAAATGAACAAACAAATGTGCTTTAATCTTTGTAGAAATAACCAAAAAATGAGCAGTAGCTTAGAAATGTTGAGCCAGAAGTAGCTATAGCAGAAAGTGATTTGGTCTGTAGTTGAATGAATCATCCTAAAGTGTGTGTGTGCATGTAAACACAGGAAGTTGTATCGTAGTGATGTTGGAATGGTTGAAAAAAAGATATGTCTATTAGAAAAACTTAAGTGTTATTCTAAAGAGTAATAAGCTAAAGGGCAAATTAAGAACTTTCAGGGAAAGTAAAAAAACAGTCACTTTTAGAATTGCATCAAAAAAAAATTAGGAATAAACCTGATCAAGGAGGTGAAAAACTATGCTGAGAACTATGTAACATTGATAAAGGAATTGAAAATGATTCAAAGAAATGGAAAGATATCTCATACTCTCCAATTGGAAGAATCAATTTTGTTAAAATGGCCCTACTTCCCAAAGCAGCCTACAGATTTAATGTGATCCTTATCAAACTACCCATGACCTTTTTCACAGAACTAGAACAAATAATCCTAAAATTTATATGGAACTGTAAAGGGACCCAGAATTGCCAAAGCAATCCTGAGGAAAAAGAACAAAGCTGGAGGCATAACTCTCCCAGACATCAGACGATACTACAAAGCTAAAGTAATCAAAACAGAGTGGTATTGGCACAAAAACAGACATATGGATCAATGGAACAGAATAGAGAGCCCAGAAATAAACCCACATACCTACAGTCAATCTTCAACAAAGGGGGCAAGAATATACAATGGAGAAAAGACAGTCTGTTCAGAAAGTGATGTTGGGAAAACTGGACAGCTGCATGTAAATCAGTGAAGTTAGAACACTCCCTCATATCATACACAAAAATAAACTCAAAATGGCTTAAAGACTTAAATATAAGGCGTGGTGCCATAAAACTCCTAGAAGAGGACATAGGCGAACATTCTCTGACATAAATTGTACCAGTGTTTTCTTAGGTCAGTCTCCCAAGGTGATAGAAATAAAAGCAAAAATAAATAAATGGGACCTAATCAAACTTAGAAGCTTTTGCACAGCCAAAGAAACCATAAAACGAAAAGACAGCCTACAGACTGGGAGAAAATATTTGCAAATGACCCACAGGGCTTAATTTCCGAAATACACAATCAGCTCATAAAACTCAGTAACAAAAAAAAAACAAGCCAGTCAGAAAATGGGGAGAAGACGTAAATAGGCATTTCTCCAAAGAAGACATACAGATGGCCAACAGGCACTTGAAAAGGTGCTCAACATCACTAATTATTAGAGAAATACAAATCAGAACTACAATGAAGTACCACCTCACACCGGTCAGAATGGCCATCATTTAAAAGTCTACAAATAACAAAAGCTGGAGAGGATGTGGAGAAAAGGGAACCCTCCTACACTGTTGGTGGGAATGTAAATTGGTGCAGCCACTATGGAAAACAGTACGGAAGTTCCTTAAAAAACTAAAAATAGAGTTGCCATATGATTCAGTAATCCCACTTATGGGCATATATCCAGAGGAAACTCTAATTGGAAAAGATACATGCACCCCAATGTTCATAGCAGCACTATTCTCAATAGCTAAGACTTGGAAGCCACCTAAATGCCCATCAGCAGATGAGCAAATAAAGATGTGGCATGTATACACAATGGAATACTATTCAGACAAAAAAGAATGAAATAATGTCATTTGCAGCAACATGGATGGACCTAGAGATTATCATACTAAGTGAAGTAAGAGAGAAAGATAAATATCCTATGTTATCACTTATATGTGGAATCTGAAGTATGACACAAATGAGCTTATTTACAAAACAGAAACAGACTCACAGACATAGAAAACAACTTTATGGGTACCAAGGGGGAAAGACGGTGGGAAGGGATAAATAAGGAGTTTAGGTTTAGCAGATACAAACTACTATATATAAAATACACAAACAGCAAGGTCCTACTGTAGAGCACAGGGAACTATATTCAATATCCTGTTATAAACCATAATAGAAAAGAATATGAAAAAGAATGTATATATGTATAACTGAATCACTTTGCTGTACACCAGAAACTAGCACAACATTGTAAATCAACTATACTTCAGTTAAAAGAAAAAGAATTACTTTCACATGGTTGAAAATAAGTCTTAAAAGAAAAATGTTGCTCAGTTATTTTTCTATATTTTCAGAAGATGGCTAGAGAAAATGAATTTAAATTAGATTGATGATCTATACTGGTGGAAATAACATCTCACTAAAGACTATGTACTTTTCTTTGGTGGTAGCTATTATTATTAGATATTTAAATTATCTTAGAGATGATAAATTAGAAATTATAGAATGTTGGAAATAGAACCATAGTGCCAATTCTTGAGGTTTATTCACTTGCTCAGGTTAGAATTAGAACACAGGTTTCGTTACTCCCAATCGATGATGGTGTTATCTGTTTTTTTTAATACGGATTTATTATTCATATATGTTTTGGCTGCATTGGGTCTTTGATGCTGCGTGTGGGCTTTCTCTAGTTGTGGTGAGCAGGGGCTACTCTTTTTTTGTGGTGGGCAGGCTTATTGTGGTGGCTTTTCTTGTGGAGCACAGGCTCTAGGGTGCAGGCTTCAGCAGTTGTGGCACATGGGCTCAGTAGTTGTGGCACACGGGCTCAGTAGTTGTGGCGCACGGGCTTAGTTGCTCTGCGGCATGTGGGACCTTCCAATACCAGGGCTCGAACCTGAGTCCACTGCATTGGCAGGTGGATTCTTAACCGCTGCACCACCAGGGAAGTCCCGGTGTTATCTGTTCTCTTTCTGGAGTTTCATTATCATTTTGTTCATTTTTCAGTCTAGTGATTTGTTAAACCTGTTGATCTGATAAACTTCTCTGTAATTCCTTAGTTGAACTAAACAAAATTAATTTTTTTTAGAATACTTCTCTTAGTAACTTAAAAAGAATAGGCAAGTAAGATTTTAGTTTGTTTTTTATTGGTTGACTTAATTTTTTTGTTGTTGTTTTGTTTTGGCTGTGACTGGTTGGAATAAATATTGGTATTATTCAGTGTAAGGTAAACCATATTTGACAATAGATTAATATGTTGATTCCCAGTGTAACTGATTTCAGATGTGTAAAAACTGGTTAATGCTTTTGAAGAGGTAAAGCTTTTTTTTTTTTTTTTTCACTACGAATTCAAGTGTCCATTTATGATACTGGTGGTATTTCAGTCAATAAGGAAGTGATTTACTATTCACTAAATAGTATTGAGACCATTGATTATTCATTTGGAAAAACATTCAGTTAATTTCCTACTTTGTACAATAACAAGAAAAACATTCCAAATGATTAAGGAGCTGAAAATTTTTGATTAAAAAAATTTTTTTGTAGTAAAAACATGTAGCGTGAGATCTACTCTTCTAACAAATTTTTAAGCATACAATACAGTATTGTTAACTATAGGCAAGATGTTGTACATCAGATCTCGAGAACTTATTTATCTTTCATAACTGAAATTCTATACGCATTGAATAGCAACTCTTCATTTCCCCTTCCCCCAGCCCTTGGCAGCCACGATTCTACGCTCTGCTTCTGTGAGTTTGACTATTTTAGGTACTTCATATAAGTGGAATCATATAGTATTTGTTCTTCTGTAACAGGCTTATTTCACTTAGGATAATGTTCTCCTAGTAAGAGCTCAGTGTTTTTTAAAAATCTGAGAAGAAAGTACTTTTTTCCTAAGCAAGGCCAAAAAAAATCCAAAAGTCATTAAAGAAACATCAGGAAATTGACTGTGCAAAATAAATTGAAAGATCTATGCAAGAAAGGTGAAAAAACAAAGTTAAGGCAAACAAAAGACTGGAAGAAAAAAATTTACACCTATCCAACATACAAACAATTAATATATATGAGTCTTTATGAAAAAAGATTTAGAGATAAAATATAACTTATTAAGCTGAATCCTCTTTTAAAAACTATCTGCCGTCCCATTCCCCTCCACACTCTGACCCTTCTCAGAAATAACCAGTCATGAATTTGATAACCTGTTCATTCCTTTTTAAAAATATTTTTACATGTATGTGTGCATCTCTAAACATTCATGGTTATGGTTGTTGCTGTGGAAAGTAAGAGCTTGCCTTCAAGATGTTTATGGCTCAGTGGATAAACGGAAATATGAAATATTCTCTCAAAAGACATTTAATGTGTGCCAAGTGAGTGGTATAAATCATGAGTGTAGAAATTTTTAAATGGTTGCTAAATGAATTAATGAATACAGAAGTGTATGAAACTTAAAGAAGTCAGTTCTTTTCTCTTCCTCTATCCTACTCACCAGAGGTAACTGTTAATTGTGTTTGTGTTTACTTTTGAGTTTGTTTAATGCATGTGTATATAAATACACATACTTTTTAAAAAAAATAGATTTATTTATTTACTTGGCTGCATTGGGTCTTTGTTACTGTGTGCAGGTTTTCTCTGCGGCAAGCGGGGGCTACTCTTTGTTGCGTTACGCGGGCTTCTCATTGCACTGGTTTCTCTTGTTGCGGAGCATGGGCTCTAGGCGCGGGCTTCAGTAGTTGTGGCACGTGGGCTCAGTAGTTGTGGTTCACGGGCTCTAGAGCACAGGCTCAGTAGTTGTGGCGCACAGGCTTACTTGCTCCACGGCATGTGGGATCTTCCCGGACCAGGGCTCGAACCCGGAACCCCTGCATTGGCAGGCAGATTCTCAACCACTGTGCCACCAGGGGAGCCCCACATACTTTTTTCATTAAAAAGAAACCACACTGTATGTGTTAATTTGTAAATTTTTCTTTTTACTTAAATATATCTTGAGTTTTTATTTTTTTAATAACAATATAAAAAGTTACCTCATTCTTTTTTAGTTGAATAGTCCATTATGTGAATGTACCACAATTTATATTAAATGTACCTCTATTGATTAATATTTAGGTACTTTTTTTGCTATTATAGGATTTCAGTGTTGTACAAATGTCTTTATATGTTTATGTTACAATTTCAGTAGTTTCATAAAAGTGAGTTACTGAGTCAAAAGAATATTTGCATTTTTTCTTCCAGTTTTATTGAGATATAATTGACATGCAGCACTATATACATTTAAGGTGTATAGCATAATGATTTGACTTATATACACCATGGAATGATTACCACGGTAAGTTTAGTGAACATCTGTCATCTCATACAGTTACAAAATTAAAGAAATAGAAAAAAAGGTTTTTCCTTGTGATGAGAACCCTTAGGATTTACTTTGTTAACTTTGATATATAACATACAGCAGTGTTAATTATATTTATCATGTTGAATGTTACATCCCTGGTACATATAAGTTTGTATCTTTTGACCACCTTCATCCAGTTCCCCCTTCCCGACCCCCCCCCACCTCTAATAACCACAAATCTGATCTCTTTTTCTATGAGTTTGTTTGTTTGTTGAAATATAATAGACCTGCAACACTTTGCTAGTTCCTGGTACCGAATTTGTTTAAAAAAAGTAATCCCACCGTTAAGGAAACTAATCTGAGGGTTAAAATGGTTTGGAAAGACTTCTCAGAGAAAGTGGATACTTTAACTAGATCATGAAGAACAAGTATGTCACAGAGGAAAGGGAAAAAATAACATTCTTAGTAAGAGGAAATGGGCTGGACAAAGGGCTTGGAAGAGTTACCGGGACAGAGGTTTTTTACTCTGTCCTCATACTCTGTTCATCTCTTAGTTTACTTTATGTTGGTGTTTCTTTTCCAATAAGGAAATTAAAGTGGAGGTAGTCACTCTACTGTCTTCAAGGCTTTACTCTACCACCTGTGGGTTAATCTAAATCCTATAGCCCAGAATTCAGTCTTTAACACTTTGGCTGCCTATTTTTCTATGATCTTCTCTTGACAGACTCATCTACATACTGTTCTTGAATGAACCATACACATTGCTAATCTGTATGTATACATACACATACACACACACTGTTAGAAAATTTTGAACTCAGTGGTTGTTTGACTTATGTATTTGATCACTTCCTTTTTACCCCCATGCCTCCTTGGTAGTTACTTATATCCCAATGTCAGGTGCTTACTGTCATTTACAATTGTTGGTAGGGCCATTTATGCTTAATGTGTGAAGGATTATTGGTAAAGATTTGATAATATTTTATGTGGTAAGCTCATTTTATCTCGTTCCATGCACTGAATGTTTTGTTTATAATACTGTTTGGCAACAGAGTTTCTGAAAACTCACCAGAATGTATTTTCCTTATTAATAGATATCTAATATCAGTGAAAGGACTTGTAATACACAATAGAAATTATGTAGAATTTATATATTAAGCATAACAAGAAGAAAATGTTTTTGAAAGCACTTAAGTAGCAATTAGCTATCTTGATATCCATGGGAAAACAAGGAATTTTTATAATAATCATTATAATTACTATTTAGTAGTTATAATATTAATAGCCATCAGTTATTGATCACTTTATTCCAAGTAGAATCCATGACTTTCTGATTAAACAGCCTGAATAAAGTTTGAATTACTGTATTATGCTATTATCAGTAATCATTATCTCCCATGTATCACTTTTTGTTAATATATAAATTTACTTATTTTATTTTTGGCTGTATTGGGTCTTCCTTGCTGCAAGCAGGCTTTCTCCAGTTGCAGAGAGCAGGCTTCTCACTGCGGTGGCTTCTCTTGTTGCAGAGCACGGGCTCTAGGTGTGCAGGCTTCAGTAGTTGTGGCTCGCAGGCTCTAGAGCGCAGGCTCAGTAGTTGTAGCGCACAGGCTTAGTTGCTCCGCAGCGTGTGGGATCTTCCCAGACTGGGCTCGAACCCGTGTCCCCTGAATCGGCAGGCGGATTCTTAACTACTGTGCCACCAGGGAAGCCCCTCCCATGTATCACTTTTTAAAAACACATATTTCTAGGAAATATTTGTTACATGAAAATGATCACTTGCACTGCAGTTACCTGCTTTTAGAAAGCAGGGAGTAATGACTAATCAATTATGCATTTCCCAAGAAAACTTTGAAAATTCAGACAAGCATAATGAGAAATTGAAAGTTAGCAACAATGAAACAGACTAGAGAAAAAACTTACACATTTCTTTTCATTTGCTATAAATATAATACATAGAAATACATGTAGCATTATATATTTTCATTGGAATAATACTGTATATAATTTTGTATTTTCCCTTATTATTCAACATATCATTATTTTCCCACTATAAATATGTATGCATGTATGTATACTTTAATGGCTGCATGCTGTATTTTATGTATACTTGAATTTATTTGGTCATTCCTCTACTGTTAGGCAGGTTCCTTCTAATTTTTTTCTATTATAAGTTACACTGTAAGGAGAAATCATCAGGATCGGCCCTATGAGTTCCAGCATTGAGATTCCCCACCTTTCCAAAGACAACAGTGATAGATTAAACATGCACACATAGTTAATAGTCAGACTTCTGGCATGATTATAGCTGCATAATTCTACATCTTTCCCCTCTAGAAGTCATAAAAATTAAGAATAAGAAGGAGAGGGCTTCCCTGGTGGCGCAGTGGTTGAGAGTCCACCTGCAGATTCAGGGGACGTGGGTTCGTGCCCCGGTCCGGGAAGATTCCACATGCCGCGGAGCCTGCGCGTCCGGAGCCTGTGCTCCACAACGGGAGAGGCCACAACAGTGAGAGGCTGGCGTACTGCAAAAAAAAAAAAAAAAAAAGAATAAGAAGGAGAAAATAAGAAAAATACTTCGACTTTCATTTTCAGTGAACTGAAAGATATAAAATGTAGACTCCAAATTATGTTTAAAGGCTATCAAAAGTATCTTGAGAAGGAGCAGAAGGTGTGAGCTTAAATATATTTATTGAAGTTTAGGGTTCACCTTGAAGTTCAAAAGCTAAATCTCTTGTTTGTGATGACAGGGTTGGTGACAGAAATACCTGGTTTGATTCAGAAAAGAAGAAAAGGTAGAGCTACATTTACACAGAGCAGTATGTACAGGAACCAACTTTTCTCCCTATTCTCTCTAGCATCAAAGGAGGAGAGAGTCTTTGGACTGTGACGTCTGTCCTTCACTCCACACCCCCTCTCCCCATCCTTATTCCTGGAAGCTATGTAAACAGCTGGTTAAGGAAAAATCCAATTTATTTTTTGATGACAAATACAAAAGAGGCTGACATGGCAGCAGAACTTCCAAAGAACAAAGGACCCTGATTAGAAAAATATTGCTACAGAGCACATGAAAATTGTGGCCCACCATTTAACCATACTTTTCTAGAGTTGGAAAAACGTTTAAAAATTCTTCTACAAAAAAAAGAACACAAGAAATGCAGGAACTCAGGGAAAAAAGACAAGGAAGGCAACAGGAGGTGATTAAATGTGAGATAAATTTTCAGAAAATGACAGAAAAGACAATAGATCCAACACACTTAAAATTAAAACTCCTATATAAGAAAACCAAAACAGTGCAATAGAACAAATTTTTATACGTACAGTTAAAACCTAGCTGAACTGAAATGTACCTATTGAAAGGGCACCTGTGCCAGGGAAAACTGACCAGAATGGTCATAAAGATAAAGATTCCTTTGGACAGCCAACTACCCTCCTCATCCCCCCTACAAAGTTCTTTACAAGGGTTTGATGTTAGGCTGGCCTCAGATTTCTGTACAGCATTCAATACCAGAAGATGGTAGAGCAACGTTTACAAGATAAGGAAGCAGAGTGAGAGCCAAAGATTTCATATCCAGTTATGCCATTCATCAAGTGTGAAAGGTATAAACAGAACTCAGGGAATACTGTATATACATGAGCCCTTCTTGAGGTAACTGTTAAAGTATAAACTTCAGCCAGCCGAGAGACATCTGATGAAAGGATTGGTTGTAACCATTGAAAAAATATATATATATATATATATAAAATAACCCTAAAGCCTAAAACAAATGTGGAGATTATGATGACAAATCATAATGTTATATACCTTGATGATGTAGAAATGATAAAAACTAATAAAATTTGAGAGAAGGAAGTTTATAGATTACCTCATTGTAATTACTGGTAGTCAAAACAGTATTTAAAGCTCATAAATCAAGTAGAAGTATAAACATGTTTAACACTTCAAAGGAAATGCTAAAGATAATACTATTGATTGAATTAGGTAAGGGGAGGAAGAGGAAACATGTTTAACATTGTTCTTATTAAGGGACTAATAGGTATTACCTTAAAAATATAAAAATCTAGTGAAATTCTAATTCATAATATGAAAGTTAACCCTTAGAACAAAAATAAAACCTTACTAAATATTGAAAGAACTACAAACCTATCAAAAAGAAAACATCATCTGTTGAAAGGATATTCATATACAGCCACACATGTAACAAAACATGGCAGTACTAAGACCAAGCATATCTTTTATATAAAAAAAATATAAACAGGCTTAACTCACCTTAAAAAGAAGATTTTCCGATTGGATTTGAGGCAAAACGAATTCTGTAGCTTATACAAAGTATATACTTACAAGAAAATGATTGTAAAGGTTAACATTTTAAAAGATGGAGGTTCCTTAAAAGACTAAAACTAGAACTACTGTATGACCCAGCAATCCCACTACTGGGCATATACCCAGAGAAAACCATAATTCAAAAAGATACATGCAGGGACTTCCCTGGTGGCGCAGTGGTTGAGAATCTGCCTGCCAGTGCAGGGGACACGGGCTCGAGCCCTGGTCTGGGAAGATCCCACATGCCGCGGAGCAACTAGGCCCATGAGCCACAACTACTGAGCCTGCGCGTCTGGAGCCTGTGCTCCACAACAAGAGAGGCCACGATAGTGAGAGGCCTGCGCACCGCCATGAAGAGTGGCCCCCACTTGCCGCAACTAGAGAAAGCCCTCGCACAGAAACGAAGACCCAACACAGCCAAAAATAAATAAATAAACAAAATTAAAAGAAAAAAAGATACATGCAGGGACTTCCCTGGTGGCGCAGTGGTTAAGAATCCGCCTGCCAATGCAGGGGACACGGGTTTGAGCCCTGGTCCAGGAAGATCTCACATGCCGTAGGGCAGCTAAGCCCATGTGCCACAACTACTGAGCCTGTGCTGTAACGCCCACAAACTTCAACTACTGAGCCCATGTACCACAACTACTGAAGCCCACACACCTAAAGCCCGTGCTCCGCAACAAGAGAAGCCACCACAGTGAGAAGCCCAAGCACTGCAACAAAGAGTAGCCCCCGCTCGCTGCAACTAGAGAAAGCCTGTGCAGTAACAAAGACCCAGTGCAGCCAAAAATAAAATTCATTAGTTAATTTTTTAAAATTCCCTTTATTTAAAAAAAAAAAAAGTTACATGCATCCCAGTGTTCATAGCAGTACTATTTACAATAGGATGTGGAAGCAACATAAATGTCCATCAACAGAGGAATGGGTAAAGAAGATGTGGTACATATATACAATGGCATATTACTCGGCCATAAAAAGGAATGAAATTGGGTCATTTGTAGGGGTGTGGATGGACCTAGAGACTATCATACAGAGTGAAGTTAAGTCAGAAAGAGAAAAACAAATATTAACGCATGTATGTGAAATCTAGAAAAATGGTATAGATGATCCTATTTGCAAAGCAGAAATAGAGACACAGACATAGAGAAGAAATGTATGGATACCAAGGGGGATGGGGTGTGGGAGGAATTGGGAGATTGGGATTGACACAGATACACTATTGAGTATAAAATGGATAACTAATGAGAACATACTGTATAGCACAGGAAATTCTACTTAATGCACTGTCGTGACCTGAATGGGAAGGAAGTCCAAAAGGGAGGGGATATACATATATGTATGGCTGATTCATTTTGCTGTACAGTAGAAACTAACACAACATTGTAAAGCAACTATACTCCGATAAAAATTAATTTAAAAAATAAAAGATGGCGAAGTGAAAGGAATTTAGGGGCGTCATGATCTTAATATACAAGGTGGAGTTCATACTAAAAAGCAATAAGTAAAGAGTATGAATTCTTAAACAGTGCAGTGAAAGTTTAATAGTTGTAAATATCTGTATATCAACTAAAATAGCAGCCTAGGTTAAGCAGAAATTATAGAAAATATGAGGAAAAGTGGAAACATGTCAGTAGTAGGAAATATTTAATTGAAAGACACAAAACAAACCTTGAAAAAATAAAAAGACATGTTTTCTGGATAGGAAGAATAACATAGTAACAATTCCCACTGAGGTAATTTATAAATTAATTTTTTAAACTAGACGTGCTGATTCCAAAGTTAGCAAGGAAAAATAAGCAAGAATAGCCAGGAGAGCTGAAAAAATAAAGAGAACTGAGGGAGAACTCACCTTTCCAGAAATTAAGATATAAAGGTAAAATACACAAAACAGGCACAGTACCAGCCAGCAAACACACATGGATCAGTGGAACAGGATAGGAAGTCCAGGTAAGAATATCATAAAGGTGACATCTCAAATCTGTGGGAAAGATAAACTGTTCAGTTAACTGGGGACAGCTGGATAGTCATATGAAAGAACTTGGATCTGTATTTCACACATATACCAAATGGATCAATGAAAAATAAAGCCATGAAAGTAATAGAAGAAAAGATTAAAGAAGTCTTTTTATAATTTTGGTGTGGGGAAGACTTTAAATTGAATCCAGAATTCATAAAATAATGGATAATTTTTACTGCATTAAAAAAGCAGTCTCTGAATGGATAAAGAAAAATGTGATATATACATACAATGAAATACTGTTCAGCCTTAAAAAAAAAAAAAAGAAAGGAAATCCTGTCATATGCTACAACATGGATAAACCTTGAGGAGATTATGCTAGATGAAATAAACCAGTCACAAATACTGCATAAGTCTACTTATATGAGGTATCTTAAACTAGTCAAACTCAGAATGGTGGTTGCCAGAATGGGGGCTAAGGGGAGCGGGAAAGGAGGAGTTGTTCAGTGGTTATAGAGTTTCAGTATTGCAAGATGAAAAAGTTCTAGAGATCCGTTGCACAACAAGATCCATATAGTTAACACAATTATACTGTACACTTAAAAAATGATTAAGATGTTAAGTTTTAAGTTGTGTGTCTTCTTTACCACAATTTTAAAAACACTCTGAATGCCAAAAAACATCATAATACGACAATCAGAATACAGATTAATAACTAGCAAAACTTACCTGCAATTCATATCACAAAGGGTGGTCTTCCTTATATATAAACCCTGCAAACTCAATTTTTTAAAATTAATTTATTTATTTTTGGCTGTGTTGGGTCTTAGTTGCTGCGTGGGCTTTCTCTAGTTGTGTCGAGCGGGGGCTACTCTTCATTGCGGTGTGCGGGCTTCTCATTGCAGTGGCTTCCCTTGTTGCTGAGAACAGGCTGTAGGCACACGGGCTTCAGTAGTTGTGGTTCTCAGGCTCTAGAGCACAGGCTCAGTAGTTGTGGTGCACGGGCTTAGTTGCTCCGCGGCATGTGGGATCTTCCTGGACAAGGGCTCGAACCCGTGTCCCCTGCATTGGCAGGCGGATTCTTAACCACTGGACCACCAGGGAAGCCTGCAAACTCAATTTTAAAAGCTCCTGCAACCTCATAAAAAGTGGGCAAAGATGTGAATAGATAATTGACAGAAAATTAAATGCAAATAGCTTGTAAGCATATGAGAAGTTGTTAACCTCAAAGTAAGAGAAATCCAAATCAAAGGAAAATGATATTGTTCACCTATTAGGCAAAAACCTAAAAGTTGGATAATATACTCATGGTGCTTTCTCATACATGGCTATTGAGGATACAATTGAGATACCCCCTGTGGAATTCAGTTAGGCAGTGCCTCTCAGAATGAAAATATATTGGTGCTTAATAACAAAATAAAAATTAACCTCTTTGGACTTAAAAGAATTTTAAAAATGTGTTAAGTAGGGACTAAATATGTGGGTCTACCTGAATCTGATTTAGAAGCAGGCTGATGCTCTGAAAGTTCATTTTTTTCAGGATAGAGACCAAAACTATACTGGTGGACAGATTGGATAAGGGAGGTACAGTACTTGTTTGTTCACTACTCAAGGAACTAGGGGGCTGAGTCAAGAAAGAGTTGAAAAGGGCTGTGTGAACACTGCTGAGGGATAGGGCTTATGTAAATTGCACATCCACAGTGGTAGAAGGAAACAATGAAACCTCCTAGATAAGATTTGAGCTAGCCTGCCCATGATGTAGTGACTGCATCTCCAGGAAGAGCCATCTGTAGCAGTTACAAACCTCATTGTGGGGTGGGAGGCTTGAGTGAGAGGTGGCGGCAAATGAAAAGCTGTTAAAGTGAGGTAAGCACATAAACATATCCCACACCCCCCCACCACTACTACTCACACGTGCAACTTTGACTTGTGATAGACCTGCAAACAAAAATTCAAAAACACACAAGAAAGGCTAACCCTAAAAAAACAAAACAGGTCAACATCTTTACTGAAAAGAAAAGAAAATACTCTTTGTATACTGATAGAGAATTATCTTCAAGATTTGTTTGCTTAGTGGGAAAAAAGAAAATCATAGTACAGTGTTTATAGTATGTTTCCTTTTGTGCTGGAGTAGGGGAATAGTTGATATTGTCTTTCAAGTAAATCCTTAGTCTGTGAAGAACAGTCTTAAAATAACTAAATATATTTAAGGTCATCAGGGAGATAAAGGAATGAGTAATACCCATAAAAGAAAACCAAAATTAAATACATACAAATTAACAAATAGATATAAAAAGAGAACGCTATAGAAATCATTTAACTAAACTCAGTAGATAAGATGTATTATACTGAATACAATCAATAAAATAATTAGTGCTTTGGAACATAATCACATAATCTTGGAACGTAAGAATTCACCCAGAAGGTAGCAAAATGAAAAATTTTTTTAAATTAGGATTGGGCTTCCCTGGTGGTGCAGTGGTTGAGAGTCCGCCTGCCAATGCAGGGGACGCGGGTTCGTGCCCTGGTCCGGGAGGATCCCACGTGCCGCGGAGCAGCTGGGCCTGTGAGCCATGGCCGCTGAGCCTGCGCATCCAGAGCCTGTGCTCTGCAACGGGAGAGGCCACAACAGTGAGAGGCCCGCGTACCGCAAAAAAAAAAAATTAAGAGGATTGATAGAAATATTTAAACATCTGTCCAAAAGAAATTTTAGGAGAGATTAGATAAAGTAGTAGAGAAACAATATTTAATGAGACAGTTTTTAGAATTGAAGTAAAACCTAAGTTTCCATATTGAAATTGTACATTAATTAACAATGGCTTAGCAGGATAAATACTCTAAAAAATTTACTTCTAAATGCTCAGTAGTGAAATTGCAGAACATAAAAAATAAGGAGTTCTTTAAAATGATGAAAAAAGCCAGGGTACCCGTACCAAAATATCAGTCATACTAATGGTATATTTATCAGAACAATAATTTCCAGAAGAAAATGATACTTTTGGGATACTTTTTCCTCAAAATGTACAGGGAATATAACTGTTAATCTTGACTTCTGTACCCATCTAAAGTATCAGCGAGAATGAGACCCCTAAGAGTTCATCACTTATAAAAACTTGATGCAAGAACTGAAGGATGTAGTTGAGCAGGAAGAATAGTACACTAAAGGGAGGAATTGAATAAAAGAATATGTTGTGAGCAAAGAATTGGTAAAATATGTTAATCAAGTTGAGTATTGATTGTAAATATTTATAATATTTTAAAAAGTAGGACCAAAATACTAGACAATAACAAGAAAGTTGGAAGAAAGGGGATTACATTGAGTCAAGAATGCTACTATTCTTATCTTGTTCACAAGAAGTGAGTACAGAGATACCAACAAACTTTAGGGCATCTTACAAAAATGAATAGCTATTTTTGTGGCTCTGCAGCCAGACTACCCGGATGAAATTCTAGCTTATCCTTCACTGGCTGTATGATATTAAGGTTACTTCACGTTCCTGTGCCTAAATTTTCTCATCTGTAAGTGAAAATGACAGTTAAACTTCCTCATAATGTTGCGGGGAGGGTTAAGTGAAATACATATAAAGCCATTAGAACACTACTTAGTGCATATAAGCACTTAATACATGTTTGCTGCTGCTGCTGCTTTTATTTCTTTTTTAACTTAGGAGTACCCATGAAAAGAAAAGAAATAAAATCCATGGCTTCCAGGCCAGTGGAACTAAAATAAGAGAATGAAGAAAGCTTAACCTTCAGTATACCATCAGGATTACGTGGCCTAATTTTAGTTTTTTATTTTCTTTTTTGAGCAGTTCTAACTACTTATCAGGGTTGGTATTTTATGACTTTTATTCTTTCTTCAAGATCTTCCAAAGAACAGAGAAGTTTTACTTGTTTTTTAAAATATCATTCTGTCTTGCAGTTACCATATGGGTCCATCAGACCCTTTGTATAAATCTAAGGTACATTATGGGATGTCAGATTATCTTACTGTTCCTGTATCTTGAAATATTTTGCTACTTAATTCTAGGATTTCATCATTACCATTAATTATTTCCTACTGTGCTAAAATAGACTAAAACAATAATAAAGCAAGGATGGTGGAATGTCCTGAATAGAAGATGCAATAGTGAAATAGTCACTTTTCAGGGTTTTTTAAATTACATTGCTCAAGAATTGCATCCTCCTTCAGAAAGGTATAAAAGAAGATGGGAGACATACAGATCAAAAGATAAGTGCAGGGAATTTCCTGGCAGTCCAGTGGTTAGGACTCTGTGCTCTCAATGCTAAGGCCCCAGGTTCAATCCCCGGTTGGGGAACTAAGATCGCACAAGCATGCTTCCCCCACCCCCCTCCCCCCAAAAAAAGATCAGTGCAGAAAGAGAAATAGCACTCTAGACCTGAGTTGTCCAATATGGTAGCCACTTGCCACATGGCTACCATATTTATACTAAAATTAATAGAATTTAAAATTTAGTTTCTCAGTCACACTAATCATGAAGTGGTTATGTAGAGAGAATGTAACTGTTAGCCTCATTTCACTATGGCTACCATATTGGACTGCAGAGATATAAAACGTTTTCATCATTGCAGAAAGTTCTGTTGGATATCACTTCTCTGAACTCTACTACGATAGTGAAGTTGATCATATGTGTTAGTGAAATTGATCATGTACATGAAATCTCAGATTATGAGGCTTGAGATGATCATATCCTATATGAAAATATATTTCAAATTATTTCAAACTCAAGAATTGATGAAAACACAATATAGTTCTTTTTTTTTTGGCCACGCCATGCAGCTTACAGGATCTCAGTTCCCTGACCAGGGATTGAACCTGGGCCACGGCAGTGAAAGCCCATAATCCTAAGCACGAGGCCACCAGGGAACCCGACACACAATATATATTTCTGATGAATGCACGGTATATGTCTAAGGACAAAACGAAATAGGGTATTCTCTTCCAGTTAGTCACTCAATAGGAATATTTTGCAGCACAAACATGAACCATTCCCTTTTGCTAAAAAAAAAGGTCCTGTGGTAGTGTTCTTTCATCTCTTATGTTTGTGTGTAAAAAATTACTTAGAACAAAGAGTCTTGTGATGTTTAAATTCTTATTAAAATTTCTAATAAAGTTACTTTTCATTATCCATTAATTCTCCTGTAAATTAGTTGTGAAATGGCCTTAAAAAAATTTTTTTAAAGCAGTCCATTGTACCCAGGTTGAAATGGTATACTGAAGGTTAAAGTGTGAGAAAAGGCAGGAAAGGGGAAGGTGCGAAGTAAAGAAAAAGAATAAATATGATAACCAGAAAAAGTAGAAATATAGTTAATTACAGTTAATGGATGGAATGTATGTGTTTAAGTGTTAATATGTGTTTAAAAACCAATCAAGTAAACTGCTACATACAAGAGATAGATTCAAAGCCAAGGAACATAGATTACAGGTAAAGGGGTGGAAATGTGGTGAATTGAACCCATGGATTATCTTTGTTTCCTCTCAGAAAACTGTGATGTTACAGCAAAATAATTTTTAAAAGACATAAACCTTCAAAAACAGAAAAGGGGGAAAGAGACAAAAGAAATTAACATTTTGGAAACTGAAAAATACGTGAATGGGTGTGTAACCAACCTAGCATACCCACTGAAGTTGAAAGTAAGTCTGCAGGAATGGAAGCTATAAGAGACAAGCCAAAACATGCCAACACCCACTCTTTCCCAAAGACTCAGGAATTAGCAGCAATGGTATCTGTGAAGGCTGAGTGAGGACAAGGCTGAAACCCAGAGTACTCAGTGCTGGTTTTAAGGTCTTAAAAAGTGCAGTTAGACTTCACCTCCCTTCTTGCATCCTGTACAATTAGATATTTGCCTCTTTATCATCAAGGCAAAAAGCTGTTAATAGGAGAAAATATACCAGATACAGGTGAAAGTGAGGCCATCAAACCTAAAATGGTGATTAAGTGGTAAGTCTGCGTATGCAAAGTTGAAAATCTCAGTGCTGTAACGCTCTTTGACTCCTTGATTTGTAGATTTATGCCCTTCAGGGAAGAGATTAGAAGGGTACTCTCTTGGAAAACTATCCTGTCTAAAATTATAGACTTGACCAGTACTGACACTGAAACTTATGTTCCTACTTTATTACTCTGAAGCAGTGGTTCTCAAATATTTTGGTTTGAGGGCTCCCTAAGAACTTTTTAAAATGTGGGTTATAGCGATTTACTATATTATAAATTAAAACAACATTTTTAGATATTCCTTTAAAAAATGATAAACCCATTATATGTTAACATCATATACGTATATGAAAAATAACTATTTTCCAAAACAAAAATCATAGTGTAGCATTGTTTCACTTTTTTGCAAGTCTGATGTCCAGCTGAATAAAAAATCGGCTGGATTTTAATATCGGCTTCTGCATTTGACCAGATGTGATATTCCATGTCATGTATGTAGCCTCTGCAAAACACTGTGTACTTGTGAGAAAATAAGAGTGGAAAAGGCATATAATGTCTCAGTATTAATAATGAAGATAGTTTTGACCTTAAGACTCCTTGAAAGTCATTGTTTGATGACTCCCAAGAATTCCTAGACCACACTCTGAGAACAACTGCTCTACACTAAACTCAGCAGTCATAACCCCACACAGAATTTCTAAACAGCATTTAATGCCTTAGCTCTAATATATGAATGGACAGCTGGAGATTTACCAGACAGTTGAGGAGAACCTGTAACATGAAAGATGGAAGCCAAAGCAGAAAGATGGAAACAAGTGACTTGGAAGAAGCAGCCGTGGTACTGGGAGGAAGAAAACTTGAAAGACAGTTAATAGCTTCAGAAGGCTAAAAGAAGCTATTCTTTTTGTGAAACCAGAACTAGAGGTTATAAATAAGGAGCATCATAGAGCAAAAATGAGCTCTAAATTTAAAATATGAGCAGATATGAAATGTCAAAGATATAACTCTAAAGTAATAGAAGGAAATGATGACAGGTTTTGTTTGTAACATAGGAATGGGGAAGGACTTTGTATACAAAACTTAAAAGCACATTCCCGCCCCCCGTCCCCCAGTTTATAAGTCAAAAAGTGGAATGAATTTGTTTACATCAGGATTAAAGAGTTCTGTGTATTGAAGGGACATCATGATAGGATGAGAGAAGATATTTGTAAAATGTAAAACTAACAAGGGATCTAACATCTAGAAAATGCAAGGAACTCCTAAAAATCAAAAGGAAAAAGACAACCACCCTAATATAAAAATACATACAGTTTCTAAAGAGGCAATTTATAGGAGGAACCCCAAAGCTAATAAGACTATAAAGAGGTGCTCAAAGTTAGTTGTCAGAAAGTATAAATTAAAACAAATGAGCTGTCACTTTATACCTATTAATTTGGACAAAACTAGAAAACTGAATGCATTAGTTATCTATTTCCTCATAACAGTTTATCCCCCAAATTTAGCATCGTAAAACAATATACATTATCTCACAGATGCCAAGGATCAGGAATCTGGTAGCATTGTAGCTGGATGGTTCTAGCTCAGCATCTCTCATGAGGTTGCAGTCAAGCTGTCAGCCCAGGGCACAGTCATTTGAAGGCTTGACTGGGGCTGGAATATTTGCTTCCAGGATGGTTCATTCACACAGCTGTTGGCAGAAAGACTCAGTTTCTTGTTGGTTGTTGGCAGAAGGTCTTAGTTCTCTACTGCATGGGCCTATCCACAGGGCTGCTTGAGTGGATACATAAGACTGCTTGCTCCTAATGACATGGTGTTATGGACTGAATGTTGTGTTCCTGCCCCCCGTCCCCCAGTTTATATGTTGGAAGCTTATATGTTGAAATCTAATCCCCAATGTGATGGTATTTGGCGGTGGGGCCTTTGGGAGATGATTAGCTTACAAGAGTGGAGCCCTCATGATTGGGATTAGAAGAAGAGGCCAGAGAGTTTGCTCACTCTTTTTTCCACCATGTAAGTATACAAAGAGAAGTCAGCCATCTGCAACCCAGAAGAAGGTCCTCACTGGAACACAACTATGCTGACATTATGATCTTGGACTTCCAGCCTACAGAACTGTAAGAAATAAATTTCTTTTGTTGATAAGCCACTCAGTTTATAGTATTTTGTTATATAAGCCTGAGCTAAGATATATGGCATCTGGCTTCCCCCAGAGCAAGTGATCTAAGAGGGAGCAGACAGGAAGCCACTATACCTTTTATGATCTCTTCTCCCAAATTGCATACTATCACTTTTCTATTCATTAGAGGCAAGTCACTAAGTCCAGCCAATACTTAGGGGGAGAGCAATAAGACTCCACTTATGAAGGGAGACATTTGTGGACTTTCTAAAATTACTACACTGGATAATGCCAAGTGTGTTAATAGGAGTGTAGACTTTTGTAAGAGTTTCCTAGGGGATATGTACACGGATGTTCATTGCAGTATTATTTGTAGCAGCAGGAAGTTGGAGGCAATCTAGGTATCCCATTTACCATCTGAATGTAGATAGGTGAAATCTGTGAATGCACATTGTATTCGTTTCCTAGGACTGCCATAACCAAGTACCAAGTACTACAAACCAGGTGGCTTAAAATAAATTTATTTTCTTACAGTTCTGGAGTTTAGAATTCCCAAATCAAGATGTGAGCAGGATTATGCTCTCTCCATGACTCTGGGTAGAATCCTCCTTACCCATTGCTAGATTATGGTGGTGGCTGTTTATCCTTGGCACCCTTTGTCTTACAGGTATGTCACTCCAATCTTTGCCTCCATTGTCACATGGCATTCTCCCTGTATGTCGGTTTTTGTGTGTGTATTGGAGTATAGTTAATTTACAATGTTGTGTTAGTTCCAGGTGTATAGCAAAGTGATTCAGTTGTACACATATTCTTTCTTTTTAGATTCTTTTCTAATATAGGTTATCACAAAATATTGAGTAGAATTCCTTGTGCTATACAGTAGGTCCTTGTTGGTTATCTGTCTTACATATAGTAGTGTGTGTGTGTGTCTGTGTGTGTGTGTGTTCGTCCCAAGCTTCTGATTTATCTCTCACTCCACCCCCATGTTTCCCTTTGGTAACCTTAAGTTTGTTTTCAATATCTGTAAGTCTGTTTCTGTTTTGTAAATAAGTTCATTTGTATCTTTTTAAAGTTAGAATCCACATGAGAGTAATAGCATATGATATTTGTCTTTCTCTGACTTACTTCACTTAGTATGATAATCTCTAGGTCTATCCATGTTGCTGCAAATGGCATTATTTCATTATTTTTTATGTCTGAGTAATATTCCATTGTATGTACCACATCTTTATCCATTTCTCTGTCGTTGGACACTTAGGTTGCTTCCATGTCTTGGCTATCATAAATAGTGCTGCAGTGAACATTGGGGGTGCATGTATCTTTTCGGATTATGGTTTTCTCTGGATATTTGCCCAGGAGTGGGATTGCTGGACCATATGGTAGTTCTATTTTTAGTTTTTTAAGGAACTTCCATACTGTTCTCCATAGTGGTTATACCAATTTACATTCTCACAAACAGTGTAGGAGGGTTCCCTTTTCTCCACACCATCTCCAGCATTTATTGTTTGTAGACTTTTTGATGATAGCCGTTCTGACCAGTGTGAGGTGATACCTCATTGTAGTTTTGCTTTGCATTTCTTTGATAATTAGTGATGTTGAGCATCTTTTCATGTGCTTTTAGACCATGTCTATTTATATCTTCTGCCCACTTTTTGATGGGGTTGTTTATTTTTTTGACATAGAGCTTCATGAGCTGTTTGTATATTTTGGAGAATTAATCCCTTCTCAGTTGCTTCGTTTGCAAATATTTTCTCCCATTCTGTGGGTTGTCTTTTCCTTTTGTTTATGGTTTCCTTTGCTGTGCAGAAGCTTTTAAGTTTAATAGATCCCATTTGTTTATTTTTGTTTTTATTTTCATTACTATAGGAGATGGATCCAAAAAGATGTGATTTATGTCAAAGAGTGTTCTTCCTGTGTTTTCCTTTAAGAGTTTTGTAGTGTCTGGCCTTACATTTAGGTCTTTGATCCATTTTGAGTTTTTGAGTATCTCCCTGTATGTTTTTACATGGTGTTTTCCTCTTCTTATAAGGACATCGGTCATATTGGAGTTGGGCCCACCCTGTTGACCTCATCTTGACTTGATTACATCTACAAAGACTCTATTTCCAAATCAGGTCACATTTACAGGTACCAGAGGTTTGAACTTTAGCATATCTTTAAGGGACACAGGTCAACCCATACACACATTTTATACAGCAATCAGAAGCAATTGATTAGTTGTACACATAATACATAGTTGGAGGAACTTCCCTGCTGCTCCAGTGGCTAAAACACTGCACTCCCAGTGGAGGGGGCCCAGGTTCCATCCCTGGTCAGGGAACTAGATTCCACATACTGCAACTAAGAGTTTGTATGCCGCAACTAAAAATCCTGCATGCCACAACTAAAGATCCTGCATGGATCAACTAAAGAGCCCCCATGCCGCAACAAAGATCTCATGTGCCTCAACTGAGACCCAACACAGCAAAATAGATAGATAGATAGATAGATAGATAGATAGATAGATAGATAGATAAGTAAGTTTAAAGGAGAAAAAAACAGTTTTTTCTTTAAAAAGAAGTACAGGGACTTCCCTGGTGGTGCAGTGGTTAAGAATATGCCTGCCAATGCAGGGGACATGGGTTCTATCCCTGGTCCAGGAAGATCCTGCATGCTATGGAGCAGCTAAGCCCTTGTGCCACAACTACTGAGCCTGCGCCCTAGAGCCCATGAGCCACAACTACTGAAGCCCGTGCACCATAATGAAGAGTATCCCCCACTTGCCACAACTAGAAAAAGCCCATGTGCAGCAACGAAGACCCAACACAGCCAAAAATAAATAAATTAAAAAAAAAAAGTAGTGGAAAATGTAAGAAACAGAACGAGGAGGTAGTAACAAAAACATTTATGTAAATGAAAAATCTGTGTGTATTCATGAGGGTTCTGCAGAGAAAACCAGTGGGGAGACACACACACACACACACACACACACACACACACACACACAC
>NW_021703775.1:49290703-49312042 GCF_005190385.1 Monodon monoceros
CACACACACACACACACACACACACACACACACACACACACACACACTGGAAGAGAGATTCAGAGATTTTAGAGGCTTGGCCTACATGATTATGGAGTCTGGGAAGTCAAAGTCTGCAGTGTCGTCTGGCAGGGTGGAGATCAAGGAGAGCTGACAGTACAGTTTCAGTATGAAGGCCAGCAGCCAGACTCAGGGGACCAGATGGTGTAGATGAAGTCCAAAGATAGTATGCTGGAGAATTCCCTCTTGCTTGGTGAGGCTGTTCTTTTTGTTCTAATCAAACGTTCAGTTGATTGGAAGAGTCCCACCAACATTGTGGAGGGCATTCTGCTTACACAGTTAGCTGATTTAATGTTGATCTTGTCCAAAACACCCTCCAAGTTAATACTTAGAATTAACCATCGCAAGTCCCCCTCTTGTCAAACTGACACCTGTAGACATCTCCTTAAACCATACTGAGTCTCCAAATAAAGACAATTACGAGGTCATACTACTACCTGACATGATACAACTATCCTGCGTGCAACGAAAAACACACTAATCCTTTCCCCAGAGGAGTATACAAATTCTTTGGATGACGTTTACTCTTCTCCCTGATTTCTCATAATTTAAATACTGTGATGTTATTTGTATATATACTTTATATACTGTAACATAAAGTCAGTATATTTTTTGTTGAATGATGAAGGGATAAGAGAGGGAAGAAAAACAAAGGTGTTTACTTTATACACACACAAACATATTCATAACAAAATAAGAAATACTCAGGACAGTTAGAGTCCTCATTTCTGTAACTGGTCACATGGTCAAAAGTGCACTACTTTTGGGCTTCCCTTGTGGCACAGTGGTTGAGAGTCTGCCTGCCAATGCAGGGGACACGGGTTCGTGCCCCGGTCGGGGAAGATCCCACATGCTGCCGAGCGGCTGGGCCCGTGAGCCATGGCCGCTGAGCCTGCGCGTCCGGAGCCTGTGCTCCGCAATGGGAGAGGCCATAACAGTGAGAGGCCCGCGTACCGCAAAAAAAAAAAACTGCAAAAAAAAAAGTGCACTACCCATTTCGTATTACATTTGCCTTCAGCAAGAAACTCAGCTGGTATTACATTTGCCTTCAGCAAGAAACTCAGCTGGTCGTTGTTCTTTACCTGGTGTGGTAACCCAAAACCTGCATTCCTGAAGGGTCTGGGCTATTTGTAATCCTGCCTGAATTGGGTTATTGTTGTTTTCTATTGATTTTAATGACAGGGCTTAGTAATACTAAGTGATGCTCCTGGGGATCTCTAGTATTCCAGACATACTCTTCTTTACCTCCATTGTGGAGTAGCAGTCCAGTTTCTCCTTGATCTAATCATTTCAGCAGCATAGTCACTCCCTTCTTGGCTTGTTGGTTCAGAAGTGTGAAGAGTACAAAATGTCTAGGTGGCAGTTTTAACTTCCAGTTCAGTGGAATCATTGTTATGTCTCCCTGGGGAAGCATTCCTTCCTTTGGAACTAAGGCCTCTAGGTCAGTAAGGAGCATAATAAGGTCATGGGGACAGGAAGCAAAAATTTTCCTAGTGGGTCACTGGGGGTAATAGTGACGCTGCTTCCATTTCCACCCCGTGATTCCTAGATCTGTTGAGTCCTGGTTACAGAAGAAATTGCACCATATATTGGATGCTTACTTATGCCTTCAGGACCTGCTTGGCACCATCTCCTATGTACAGCTTCCATTTGATGATGGAGTGCTGCCATGCATGCCCAACTTTATGGCTTTGTGGGTCAGATAATGCCCAGTTCATGATGAGCAGCTCCTCAGGTCGCATGGTAACCTGATGGCCCATGGTTAAGCATTTAGTCTCTACTGAGGCCCAGTAGTGGGCCAAGAGCTGTTTCTTAAAGGAGAATACTTAGGTGCAGAGGATGGTGGGGCTTCACTCCGAATGCCTAAGGGCCTGTGCTGCAGTTCTTACATAGGGGCCTGCCAAAAGTTCCAAACAGCATCCTTGTCTGCCACTGGCATTTCAAGCACCATTGCATCTGCTGGTTCATATGGTTTGCATCAGAGCAGCTTACACGGCATCTTGGATCTATTGCAGAGCCATCTATTTTCTGGACCCCACTCAAAATTAGCAGGTTTGGGGGTCACTCAGTAAATGGACCAGAGTAACACACCCAAATGAGGAATATGTTACTGCCAGAATCCAAAGGTGTTGTGTTACTAGGCATTGGGCTTTTTTGGTTTTCTTTTTTTTAAATTGTGGGATGGGCCAGATGCAACAACTTATCTTTCACCTTGGGCATTTCTCAACATGCCCCACATCACTGGACCTATAGAAATTTCACTGAAAAAGTTCTCTGAATTTTTGTTGGATTAGTTCCCACTTCCTGGTACGTAAATGTCTTATCAGTAAGTCTAGAGTAGATGCTACTTCTTACTCACCAGGTGCAATCAGTGTAATATCACCATTGTAATGGGCCAGTGTGATATCTTGTGAAAGAGAAAAGTGGTCAGGATCCCTTGTCACCTTCAGCAAGTGGTGTTGGGAAAGCTGGACAGCTGCATGTAAGTCAGTGAAGTTAGAACACTTCCTCACATCATACAGTATGAAAATAAACTCAAAATGGCTTAAAGACTTAAATATAAGACATGACACCATAGGGACTTCCCAGGTGGCACAGTGGTTAAGAATCCATCTGCCAGTGCAGGGAACACGGGTTTGATCCCTGGTCCAGGAGGATCCCGCATGCCGCAGAGCAACTAAGCCTGTGCGCCACAACTACTGAGCCTGCACTCTAGAGCCCGCAAGCCATAACTACTGAGCCCGCGTGCCACAGCTACTGAAGCCCACACGCCTAGAGCCTGTACTCGACAACAAGAGAAGCCACTGCAATGAGAAGCCTGAGCACCGTGACGAAGAGTAGCCCATGCTCGCCACAACTAGAGAAATGCCTGTGTGCAGCAGTGAAGACCCAATGCAGCCATAAATTAATTAATTTATTTTAAAAAAAGACATGACACCATAAAACTCCTAGAAGAGATCATAGGCAAAACATTCTCCAACATAAATTGTACCAATGTTTTCTTAGGTCAGTCTCCCAAGGCAATAAAAATAAAAGCAAAAATAAACAAACGGGACCTAATCAAACTTAGAAACTTTTGCAGAGCAGAGGAAACCATAAACGAAACGAAAAGACATCCTACAGACTGGGAAAAAATGCTTGCAAACATTGCAGCCAGCAAGGGCTTAATTTCCAAAATATACAAACAGCTCATACAATTCAATAACAAAAAAACAAACAACCCGATCAAAAAGTGGGCAGAAGACCTAAACAGACATTTCTCCAAAGAAGATGTACAGATGGCCAACAGGCACGTGAAAAGATGCTCAACATCGCTAATTATTAGAGAAATGCAAATCAAAACTACATGAGGTATTATCTCACACCAGTCAAAATGGCCATCATTAAAAAGTCTACAAATAACAAAAGCTGGAGAGGGTGTGGAGAAAAGGGAACCCTCCTGCACTATTGGTAGGAATGTAAATTGGTGCAGCCACGATGGAAAACAGTATGGAGGTTCCTTAAAAAACTAAAAATAGAGTTACCATATGATCCAGCAGTCCTACTCCTGGGCCTGTATCTGGAGAACACTCCAATTCTAAAAGATATATGTGCCCCAGTGTTCATAGAAGCACTGTTTACAGTAACCAAGACTTGGAAACAACCTGCATGTCCATCAACAGATGAATGGGTAAAGAAGATGTGGCATATATACACAGTGGAATACTACTCAGCCATAAAAAAGGAATGAAATAATGTCATTTGCAACAACATGGATACACCTAGAGGTTATCATACTAAGTGAAGTAAGTCAGAGAAGGACAAATACTATATGTTATCACTTATATGTGAAATCTGTGACACAAATGAACTTAATATTGACAAAACTGAAACAGACTCACAGACATAAAAAACAAATTTATGGTTTCCCAAAGGGGAAAGGCGATGGGGGTGGATAAATTAGGAGTTTGGGATTAACAGATACAAACTACTATATATAAAGTAGGTAAACAACAAGGTCCTACTGTATAGCACAGGGAACTATATTCAATATCCTGTAATAAACCATAATGGAAAAGAACATGTACATACGTATGTATGTATGTATGTATAACTGAATCACTTTTCTGTACACCAGAAATAAACACAGCATTGTAAGTCAACTATACTTCAATTCAGAAATTTAAAAAAAAAATTAAAAAGAGGAAAAAATGGTCTCTTGTCACACCACGTAATCCGTGTTTGGCAATAGTCATATTAAACGTTTTAGAATAGTTGCGTTAGTATAAGGAGGGGAATGAAAATGGAAAATGAAGGTAAAATAAATACAAATAGAACTTAAGATATACAAATAAAATTGTTAAAGTCGAAGTCTTCCAGAAACTAGAATCAAAAGGTCAATAATATGGAAGATGGGTAAGAAAAGAAGAGAATTATCAGTCTGGGAGGCTCAACTCTCAAATACTAGAAGTTTCAGAAACAAAATTGAGAGGAGGTAATTCAAACAAATATTTCAAGAAATTTTCTCGAAAATAAAGAACATGAATTTGCAGATTGGAAGGGTTCATCAAGCATTCATGACAGTGAGTGATAAAAGGCCCACATTGTGGAATATCATGATGAAATTACAGGACATCCAAAGATAAAGGGAAAAACCTAAAAGCTTCTGGAGAGGGGAGGAGAGACTCACATACCACTGATCTTCAGTCAGAATATCACTGAACTTCTCAAAAACAAACCTGAAAGACATCTGAGCATCATGTCTTCACATTTATGAGGAAAAATGATTTCTACCTTAGAATTCATTACTTAGGCACACTGTCAGTCAGATACGGAGTAGAATAAAGTAATACCCTTGAAATGTATGAAGAAAAATATAAAGCCTAAAAGTACAGAAAAATGGACAAGTCTACAGTTATAACCATACCTCACAAACTTAGGATATAGAAGATTAAACAATACAATTGACAAGCTTGATTTAAAAGTTACAGAACCCTGTATACATAGATAAACATAGACACACTAGTAGAGCATATGAATTATTTTTCAGTACACAAATTTCAAGTTACAAAAGTAAAATTTGTATAAGTCACAATGGAAATTTCATCAGATTTCATGAAGTCTGTTATAGGGCATATTCTTGGACCTCAGTTTAATTGAGAAATTAACAAGAATAATGAGTTTAAAAATTATATTTAAACAACTTTTGAACAGCAACAGTGAGTTTTAAAAATTACATTTGAAAACAATATAGATAGCTTATGAGATAAGAGAATATCACATATGAAATTACAAAATATTTGAAACTCTTTGACACAGAAACACCACATCAGAACTTGTAGGTTGTAGCTAATGTGGTGAATGGATGTTCATTAGCTTAAAAATACTGATTTTTTAAAGACTGAATATAAAGTAGAAATTAATGAAAAGACAAATAATGAGATCAATATATGGACCAATAAACAAATTTCTAACAAGAGGAATTAAGGGAAAAAGGTACAAATAAGCAATATTAAGACAGAAAGGAATATAATCACAGATAGGATAAGAATTTTAAGGATCCTTAGTCAATAATAATATCTTTCTATGGTGACAGATGGTAACTAGAGTAATCGTCGTGATCATTTTGTTATGTACAGAAATATCAAATCACTGTGCTGTGTACCAGAAGCTAACATAGTGTTGTAGGTCAGTGATACTTAAAACAAGCAAACTTCAAGAAAAAGAGATGAGATTTATGGTTATAAGAGGCAGGGATTGGAGGAATGGGGAATTGTATGAATGTGGTCAGAAGGTACAAACTTCCAGTTACAAGGCAAATAAGTATTAGGGATGCAATGTATAACATGATTAATTTGATGAATATTGCTGTACCTTATATATGAAAGTTGTTAAGAGAGTAAATCCTGAGAGTTTTCATCACAAGGAAAACATTTTTTTAATTTTATTTTTGTACCTACATGAGATGATGGGTGTTCACTAAACTTATTAGGGTGATCATTTCATGAGCATCTATCTGTACTATGTACATTAGTTAAATAATATAAAACTATTCGATACCTAAAGCAACTTATGACAGTACAAGGAAAGATGTAACTTAATCTTATGAGCAGGGATGCAAAAATCTTAAGACATTAGCAAGTTAAACTCAATTTACATTAACAAAAGAATACATCACAGTCAAGTGGGGTTAATCCCAGAAATGCAAACTTTGTTTATTTACAGAAAACCTCTTAGTGTAACCGGTCACTTCTAACAAATTAAAGGAGAAAAAAATATTTAATATATTCATTGAGCAGATATTGAGCATCTGCCAGAAACTAGGCGCATTGTCAATGGTTTGTAGCAATGTACAAACCAAGAGTCCTGTTTCAGTGGAACTTAAAGTCTAGTGTAAGACAAATGATATTAGATGATATGGTAAATGCTATGAAGAAACAAGATATCAGGTAAAGGGGGCAGAGAGTGATAATTTTTAATAATATTCATCCACACATTAAATATAAACCTTCAGTCTCTTTTCATCTCTGTTCTGCTTTAATACATTTCCCTCAGCACAATTTGAAGACCTCTACTCTAAAATAATCAAAAAAAATAGTAAAAATAAAATAATCAGATAAGTAAATACTCCTGTACAGAAGATATTGTGACAACTGCTGAAAATGACTTATTGGCCAGCAGATAAAGGAGATAACTCTATCTTTATCAGTTGAAGTTTCAGAGTTTGAAATTCCTGTCTAGGGAATGATATAAAGACATGGGAGTTGTGTTTCTTAGTTAAAAACTTGGCATTCAAAGACTGCCCATATATGTAATTTCTTTTTTGCATAGAACAATTTTACTTATTTCTCATGGAAGGATTAAAGGGGAAAAAAAGCTGTTTCCCTAGTTTATTAATTAAATACTGTAGCACAGTGTTTTCAGCGTAGTTTTAAAGTTGTCATAAGCATACACCTGGGAGTTAAGTTTAATTTGAACACAGTGCTAAATAAAGCAAAAGCCATATAAATTAATTTCACAAAAAGACCTATTTTTAGTCCCAGATAATCTCACAGATGCATCCCTGTAAGTCATTAGGTGAATATCTGTAGCTTTATTAAAATTTTTTATATACTCCCAAAACAACCGTAAGGCATATTAGGGTTCCATAGTATAGCACTTTGTTTTTGGGGTTTTTTTTTTTTAAACATCTTTATTGGAGTATAATTGCTTTACAATGGTGTGTTAGTTTCTGCTTTATAACAAAGTGAATCAGCTGTACATATACATATATCCCCATATCCCCCTCCCTCTTGAGTCTCCCTCCCACCCTCCCTATCCCACCCTCCCTATCCCACCCTTTTAGGTGGACACAAAGCACCGAGCTGATTTTCCTGTGCTATGCGGCTGCTTCCCACTAGCTATCTATTTTACATTTGGTAGTGTATATATGTCCATGCCACTCTCTCTTTGTCCCAGCTTACCCTTCCCCCACGCCGTGTCCCCAAGTCCATTCTCTGTGTCTGTGTGTTTATTCCTGTCCTTCCCCTAGATTCTTCAGAAACATTTTATGTTTTTTTTTAGATTCCATATATATGTGTTAGCATACGGTATTTGTTTTTCTCTTTTTGACTTACTTCACTCTGTATGACAGTCTCTAGGTCCATCCACCTCACTACAAATAACTCAATTTCGTTTCTTTTTATGGCTGAGTAATATTCCATTGTATATATGTGCCACATCTTCTTTATCCATTCATCTATCAGTGGACACTTAGGTTGCTTCTGTGTCCTGGCTATTGTAAATAGAGCTGCAGTGAACATTTGTGGTGCATGACTCTTTTTGAATTATGGTTTTCTCAGGGTATATGCCCAGTAGTGGGATTGCTGGATTATATAGTAGTTCTATTTTTAGTTTTTTGAGGAACCTCCATATTGTTCTCCATAGTGGCTGTATCAATTTACATGCCCACCAACAGTGCAAGAGGGTTCCCTTTCTCCACACCCTCTCCAGCATTTATTGTTTGTAGATCTTTGATGATGGCCATTCTGACCAGTGTGAGGTGATACCTCATTGTAGCTTTGATTTGCATTTCTCTATTGATTAGTGATGTTGAGCATTCCTTCATGTGTTTGTTGGCAATCTGTATATCTTCTCCAGAGAAGTGTCTATTTAGGTTTTCTGCCCATTTTGGGATTGGGTTCTTTGTTTTTTTGATATTGAACTGCATGAGATGCTTGTATATTTTGGAGATTACTCCTTTGTCAGTTGCTTCATTTGCAAATATTTTCTCCCATTCTGAGGGTTGTCTTTTCATCTTGTTTATGGATAACACTGTATATGAAGGACAACAGTTATTTCAGAAAAATCTGAACTATTTAATTGGATTTTGGGAGATCTTCTTGGATATGCCTTTTGGATCCCTTTGTTTAATCCCTAAAAAAGGACTAAACTCTCCTGCCTTGACTTCATTAAAATACTGATTTAACTAGGAACTTCTGCTAAAAGTGTTTCCTAAGGTAATTTTTATATTTTAAATAACTTAAAAAGCAGAATTGTAAAATGTGTTTTAGGCCTGTTCTGTCAGACTCCTAGTTTACCTGAAGATTCTTTCCTCACCCCCATAAAATAAGGGTTTTTTTTTTTTTAAGATGCCTAAGACAACGCTCAGGAATTGGGCAGCTTCCAGAAAGATGTGTGCACAAAAAATTTTTCACTTCACCCTACCCTAGAGGTTTCAGATTTGCAGCCAGCAGACTTATCTGGTCAATGGAATGTCTTATTTGTTCTAAACAGGGTTCCTAAAAAATAAATTCAGTTGGTTTCCAACATTTTAAATGTGAAATTCCACATAATCTTGTTTCTGTGGTTCCTTCAACGTTTCAGATCACCTGATATCACTGGCTTGAATTCCAGTATGGCAACAGTTGGCCAGGGTTTTAACACTCGGTAAGGATTGCATGAGCCATGAACTCTCCACAGTTCTCTGTATGCCCCACCATTTCTTAGTGTTTCATTTCACTCCCTTCTTTACTTCCAACCTTTATAGGCATTTAAATATATAACCCTTGCAGAGGGCAGACAGCAGAAGCAAGAAGAACTACAGTCCTGCAGTCTGTGGAACAAAAACCACATACAGAGAAAGATAAGATGAAAAGGCAGAGGGCTATGTACCAGATGAAGGAACAAGATAAAACCCCAGAAAAACAGCTAAATAAAGTGGAGATAGGCAAATTTCGAGAAAAAATTCAGAATGATGATGGTGAAGATGATCCAGGACCTCGGAAGGCAAAGATCGAGAAGATGCAAGAAATGTTTCACAAAGACCTAGAAGAATTAAAGAAGAAACACCTAGAGTAATTAAAGAAGAAACAAACAGAGATGAACAATACAATAACTGAAATGAAAAATACACTAGAAGAAATCAATAGCAGAATAACTGAGACAGAAGAACGGATAAGGAACCTGGAAGACAGAATGGTGGAATTCACTGCCTCGGAACAATAAAGAAAAAAAGAATGAAAAGAAATGAAGACAGCCTAAGAGACCTATGGGACAACATTAAATGCAACTATATTCGCATTACAGGGGTCCCAGAAAGAGAAGAGAGAGAAAAAGGACCCGAGAAAATATTTGAAGAGATTATAGTAGAAAACTTCCCTAACATGGGAAAGGAAATAGCCTCCCAAGTCCAGGAAGCGCAGAGAGTCCCATACAGGATAAACCCAAGGAGAAACACACTGAGACACATAGTAATCAAATTGACAAAAATTAAAGACAAAGAAAAATTACTGAAAGCAACAAGGGAGAGACATCAAATAACATACAAGGGAACGCCCATAAGGTTAACAGCTGATTTCTCAGCAGAGACTCTACAAGCCAGAAGGGAGTGACACGATATATCTAAAGTGATGAAAGGGAAGAACCTATCCCCAAGACTACTCTACCCAGCAAGGATCGCATTCAGATTCGACAGAGAAATCAAAAGCTTTACAGACAAGCAAAAGCGAAGAGAATTCAGCACCACCATACCAGCTCTACACCAAATGCTAAAGGAACTTCTCTAAGTGGGAAACACAAGAGAAGAAAAGGACCTACAAAAACAAACCCATAACAATTAAGAAAATGATAATAGGAACATGTATATCGATAATTACCTTAAATGTGAATGGATTAAATGCTCCAACCAAAAGACACAGGCTCGCTGAATGGATACAAAAACAAGACCCATATATATGCTGTCTACAAGAGATCCACTTCAGACCTACGGACACAAACAGACTGAAAGTGAGGGGATGGAAAAAGATATTCCATGCAAATGGAAATCAAAAGAAAGCTGGAGTAGCAACACTCATATCAGATAAAATAGACTTTAAAATAAAGAATGTTACAAGAGATAAGGAAGGACACTACATAACGATCAAGGGATCAATCCAAGAAGAAGATATAACAATTATAAATACATATGCACCCAACATAGGAGCACCTTAATACATAAGGCAACTGCTAACAGCTATAAAAGAGGAAATCGACAGTAACACAATAATAGTGGGGGACTTTAACACCTCACTTACACCAATGGACAGATCATCCAAACAGTAAATTAATAAGGACACACAAGCTGTAAATGACACAGTGACAAGATAGACTTAATTGTTATTTATAGGATATCCCATACAACAACAGCAGATTACACTTTCTTCTCAAGTGCACATGGAACATTCTCCAGGATAGATCACATCTTGAGTCACAAATCAAGCCTCAGTAAATTTAAGAAAACTGAAATCATATCACGCATCTTTTCTGGTCACAATGCTATGAGATTAGAAATCAATTACAGGGGAAAAAACGTAAAAAATGCAAACACATGGAGGGTAAACAATACATTACTGAATAACCAAGAGATCACTGAAGAAATCAAAGAGAACATCAGAAAATACCTAGACACAAATTACAATGAAAACAACATGATCCAAAGCCTATGGAATGCAGCAAAAACCGTTCTAAGAGGGAAGTTTATAGCAATACAAGGCTACCTCAAGAAACAAGAAAAATCTCAAAGAAACAATCTAACCTTAAACCTAAAGGAACTAGATAAAGAAGAACAAACAAAACCCAAAATTAGTAGAAGGAAAGAAATCATAAAGATCAGAGCAGAAATAAATGAAATTGAAACAAAGAAAACAATAGCAAAGATCAGTAAAACTAAAAGCTAGTCCTCTGATAAGATAAACAAAATTGATAAACCATTAGCCAGACTCATCAAGAAAAAGAGGGACAGTACTCAAATCAATAAAATTAGAAATGAAAAAGAAGTTACAACAGACACCGCAGAAATACAGAGCATCCTAAGAGACAACTACAAGCAACTCTATGCCAATAAAATTGACAACCTGGAAGAAATGGACAAATTCTTAGAAAGGTATAACTTTCCAAGACTGAACCAGGAAGAATAGAAAATATGAACAGACCAATCAAAGGTAATGAAATTGAAACTGATGAAAAATCTTCCAGCAAACAGAACTCCAGGACCAGATGGTTTCACAGGTGAATTGTATCAAACATTTAGAGAAGAGCTAACACCTATCCTCCTCAAACTCTTGCAATAAATTGCAGAGGAAGGAATACTCCCAAACTCAATCTATGAGGCCACCATCACCCTGATACCAAAACCAGACAAAAGGTACTACAAAAAAAGAACATTACAGACCAGTATCACTGATGAATATAGATGCAGAAATCCTCAACAAAATACTAGCAATCAGAATCCAACAACACATTAAAAGGATCATATACCATGATCAAGTGGGATTTATCCCAGGGATGCAAGGATTCTTCAATATACACAGAGCAATCAGTGTGATACACCATAATAACAAATTGAAGAAGAAAAACCATATGATCATCTCAATAGATGCAGAAAAAGCTTTTGACAAAATTCAACACCTATTTATGATAAAAACTCTCCAGAAAGTGGGCATAGAGGGAAACTACCTCAACGTAATAAAGGCCATATATGACAAACCCACAGCAAACATCATTCTCAGTGGTGAAAAACTGAAAGCATGTCCTCTAAGATCAGGAACAAGACAAGGATGTTCTCTCGCCACTGTTATTCAACATAGTTTTGGAATTCCTAGCCACGGCAATCAGAGAAGAAAAAGAAATAAAAGGAATCCAGATTGGAAAAGAAGAAGTAAAACTGTCACTGTTTGCAGATGACATGATACTATACATCGAGAATCCTAAAGATGCCATCAGAAAACTACTAGAGCTAATCAATGAATTTGGTAAAGTTGCAGGATACAAAATTAATGCACAGAAATCTCTTGCATTCCTATATACTAATGATGAAAAATCTGAAAGAGAAATTACGGAAACACTCCCACTTACCATTGCAACAAAAAGAATAAGATATCTAGGAATAAACCTACCTAAGGAGACAAAAGACCTGTATGCAGAAAACTATAAGACACTGATGAAAGAAATTAAAGATGATACCAACAGATGGAGAGATATACCATGTTCTTGGATCGGAAGAATCAATATTGTGAAAATGACTGTACTACCCAAAGCAATCTACAGATTCAGTGCAATCCCTATCAAATTACCAATGGCATTTTTTTACAGAACTAGAACAAAAATCTTAAAATTTGTATGGAGACACAAAAGACCCCAAATAGCCAAAGCAGTCTTGAGGGAAAGAAACGGAGCTGGAGGAATCAGACTCCCTGACTTCAGACTATACTACAAAGCTACAGTAATCAAGACAATATGGTACTGGCACAAAACCAGAAATATAGATCAATGTGACAGGTTAGAAAGCCCAGAGATAAACCCACACACCTATGGTCAACTAATCTATGACAAAGGAGGCAAGGAGAAGGAGGTAAAGGAAGCAATGGAGAAAAAACATTCTCTTCAATAAGTGGTGCTGGGAAAACTGGACCCAGCATGTAAAAGAATGAAATTAGAACACTCCCTAACACCATACACAAAAATAAACTCAAAATGGATTAGAGACCTAAATGTAAGACTGGACACTATAAAACTCTTAGAGGAAAACATAGGAAGAACACTCTTTGACATAAATCACAGCAAGATCTCTTTTGATTCACCTCTTAGAGTAATGGAAGTAAAAACAAAAATAAACAAATGGGACCTAATGAAACTTAAAAGCTTTTGCACAGCAAAGGAAACAATAAGACGAAAAGTCATCTCTCAGAATGGGAGAAGATATTTGCAAACAAATCAATGGACAAAGGATTAATCTCCAAAACAGCTCATGCAGCTCAATATTAAAAAAACAAACGGGCAGAAGACCTAAATAGACATTTCTCCAAAGAAGACATACAAATGGCCACGAGGTACATGGAAAGCTGCTCAACATCACTAATTATTAGAGAAATGCAAATCAAAAGTACAAGGAAGTATCACCTCACACCAGTTAGAATGGGCATCATCAGAAAATCTACAAACAAGGAATGCTGGAGAGGGTGTGGAGAAAAGGGAACCCTCTTGCACTGTTGGTGGGAACGTAAATTGATACAGCCACTATGGAGAACAGTATGAGGTTCCTTAAAAACTAAAAATAGATTTACCATACGACCCAGCAGTCCCACTACTGGGCATATTCCCAGAGAAAACCATAATTCAAAAAGACACATGCACGCCAATGTTCATTGCAGCACTATTTATAATAGCCAGGTTATGGAAGCAACCTAAATGCCCATCGACAGACAAATGGGTAAAGAAGATGTGGTACATATATACAATGGAATACTACTCAGCCATAAAAAGGAACGAAATTGGGTCATTTGTAGAGATGTTGATGGATCTAGAGACTGTCATGTGAAGTGAAGTAAGTCAGAAAGAGAAAAACAAATATTGTGTGTTAACGTATATATGTGGAGCCTAGAAAAATGGCACAGATGAACCAGTTTGCAGGGCAGAAATAGAGACACAGATGTAGAGAACAAACGTATGGACACCCAGGGGGTAAAGTGGCGGGGGGCGGGTAGTGGTGTGATGAATTGAGAGATTGGGATTGACATATATACACTAATATGTATAAAATAGATAACTAATAAGAACCTGCTGTATATAAAAAATTAAATATATAACCGTTGGTAACTTATTGACTCATATGGGCAGTCTTTTTAAAAATTTTGATTTTTCTAAGTGGCATGGGAAACTAACACTAATTGGGATAAATTAAATGGCCTTTTTAAAAGCCTTGAATTTGGGCAAGCATTGACGTCTCTCTTTCCCTGAACTGTACTGTCTTCAGGAGAATATGTGTTTGTATATATCTATAACTGCCTATATAGGTACAGATGTATAGATATGTAATGTACCTCCATTCTTTATTGACTTAAAGCATTTGATGTTGATTCCCCTGGAGTCTGGTAGTTTCTATAGGAAGAATGTTGGTGAATTCTCTGGGGTTCATTAAGGTTTTAGTTTTGTTAAGTGATTATATGACTATTAAAATTAATAATTTTTCAAATCTGTATCACTAGAAAACATTTGTTTAACCTCTTTCTGTGTCATTAGCCTGGGCATTTGGGGTAGTCATTTATACTCCTTACTAAATATTTTTGGCTCTGCGCCATCTGGCACTTTCTGACCCCTCTGTCATTGGGCCGTGTGAACATTTCTAGCCAAAGAGTTGTGAATGGAAATGAGTCTGTCACTTCCAGGCCAATCATTTAATTGCCAGTATGAGACCTTCCAGAGCTCTTTCCTTCTGCTGCTGCTCCTGCTACTAGCAATGTTTCAGGGAGTGGGTGCTCCATAAGTCTAGAGGAGAACAGTTATACAGAGCAGAGTTCTTCACCAACCAGTGATAGACATGTAAAGTGAGTGAGAAATAAATCTTTGTTGTTTTAAGCTAGAGATTTTTGGAGTTCATTACTGCAGCTTTTAAGCAAACCTGTCTGATACAACACTGTACCAATAAAGTGAAGAAAGAATGATGTAATTAATCAGTTAAAGCAGTTAATTAAAGGCAGCCAAGGTAAACAAAATCTGTAAACTGCAACTATTAGAAGATTGTTTTTAGTCTCTAGGGTGATTTTTATTTGTAAGTTGTGTCATCAAAGGCTTGAATTCTTAGAAATTGCAACTCAGAGTACACACAAGAGATATGTCAGAGATCATGGAACATTTTGCAGAGTCATCACAGTGTTATGTACATAAAAATAATCAGAAGATGATCATCAAGGTTTATCATAGAGAATCCTGCTTGCCATCAATGGGTGTGTGTTTGTGTGTGTGTGTGTGTTATCTCAACAGTAGCATGGAGGGGCTTCCCTCGTGGCGCAGTGGTTGAGAGTCCGCCTGCTGATGCAGGGGACACGTGTTTGTGCCCCGGTCCAGGAAGATCCCACATGCTAGGCCTGTGAGCCATGGCCGCTGAGCCTGCGTGTCCGGAGCCTGTGCTCCACAACGGGAGAGACCACAACAGTGAGAGGCCCGCGTACCGCAAAAAAAAAAGAGTAGCATGGAGCTGAAAGTTTTTAAACAACCTTGCTAGATAATTACAGATATTTGTGACATAACACATAATTTTGTGATATAATTTTAGAGCTGGAAGAACCCTTAGATATAATGTAATACAACACCCTTATTTTATAGATGTATGTTATAAAAGATGGAATAAAGAACATGTTTGAATAACCCACTTTGTACATTATTTTTAGGTTTTAAAATACCCTTTTGAGTTCCCTTTCCCAGCTTATATTTTTCTTAGCTCTCTTTGCTGACATTTGTTTTCCTCTTGCTTCCTCATTTTCCCCCTTCTTCATTATATTTAATCCTCACAATAATTCTAAGAAGTAGATATTTTTCTGTCATTTTACAGTTGTGGAGACAGGCTTAGTGGAGCGAAGTAATCTGCCCAAGATCGTATTGCTAAATTGCAGAGCTGGGATTTGAACAAGTTCTTTTGACTCTAATAGGCCATGTTGTTTCCACCTATGTCTTAAATGTATTTAAAATTCTTGTACAAATGTAGAGAATGTTTTTACTTTGTGTGATTATTAATTAAAATTAGATTTGTCAGAATGACAGGAAGCCCAAAGCAATAGTTGTTTAAAAAGATAGAAGTTTATTCTTCTCTGATGTGGTAAAAGTCTAGATAAGCATCTAAGGTCGGTATGAAGGCTCCACCATGATATTAGGCTCCTATTTTATTATTCCATTATCCATAAACATATTACTTTATAGTTCAAAATATCTGCTCATGTTCCAACAGTCTGCCTAGCAGGAAGCAGAAAGGGTAAAGAAGGGCCCTCTTTCTTTCCTTTAGAATCTATCCCAGAAGTCCTACAAGCTACTTATGCTTATATCCCATTGGCCAAAACCTAGTCAGATGGTCAGCTCAACAGTAAGGGTGGCTGAGAAATGTGGGCTGTATTCTAGATGGTCATCTGCTCAGCTAAAAATCTAGGGTCTGTCACAGAAGAGGTGAACAGATTTGGAGTAACAGAAATTTCTGTCACAATTGTAATCAGTTTTGTGTCATTGTTTACTCATAGGTATTTACTGAACATTTATTATGTACCGCACACTGTGGTTTATTAATTTATACAATAGAAAACTGTGTTAATTCTTGTGTTCGTTTACAGGTTAGAAAAATTGTACTCTGAATAGGTTAAAATAAACAGTACCCAGTGTTTTGTTTGTACATATAGAAGAAAAGTCTGAAAGTGTTAGCTTAATATTTTACTTTAAAATGTTGACAAAATAAGTGAGAAAAGAGCATTCTTGTCTCATGTAGCAAATAGAGTATGATTAATAATATATGTAGATTCATTTGGGGATCTAAAAAGTAGAATTAAATTTTGAGGCTTTGCCTCTTTTACTTTTCACTTCCACTACTTGTGGGTCAAAACACCTAATTGATATGCATGTCATTTCCCTAGTGAATATGAGTGATTCATCTAACCTTTTATAAGAACTTTTATTCATCTTGACAGAAGACCCTATTGCTTATATATTACATAAATGATCTGTTAAAATCCAGGTACTTATTTAATATATATGCTGTCACTGTCTTTAATTATGAGGAGTTCAAAGGTACTTTCCATCTCCGTCTCACTATCTTTATGTCGTTTCTCACGAGGTAGTACTAGTATGTAAGAAATTTTTTTAAATTTAGTGAATAGGAACATTTATTTAAGAGGATTTTGTTTAGCCATCTTAGTTGTGGTAGTGGTCTTATAAACTGAAGATCAGCACAGTCACATGCCTTTGTAAACACGACCAAATTACCAACTTCTAAATTTAAATAAATGAAAAATTCCAACAAATTTGCTGGTGTATAAATTGGTTACCATTTGTTCAAAACAGCAAGCAAAATCATAAATCCAGCTTTAGGTTTATCTTTATGTTCTTGTAGAAGATGCTGTATTTCTTCAAAGTCAGCCAATACCTTTGAACATTTTTGTACCACAATCCCAAAATACTAGGTATAAAGAAAATTGTGTGAAACTTTGGAAATAAAGTTATAACTTTTACTTAGGTACTTTATAAAGTAGGAGCTGTTCATAGACCCTTAGTTTTGAACAATTTTATTAAACTAATACCCATAAGATTTGATTATAGGCTTCACTTAAGTTTTCTGTAACTGGATTATTTCAGAGCCATGCAAATGAGCTATTTAAGAACATTTGTGGAAATTAAAGTATATTTTCTTTAATTTTGTTCTCTATTAGCCTTAGAGCAGAATACTGTCTATAAAATCAACTATGTAGTGATTGTTCTTGACAAAAATGTGTGAATAAAATTATCATTTAATAATTAGCTCATTGGCTTTTCCTATGGTGTCAACAGATCTACAGCATTTTAAACTTGAGACATTTTAAATGTTTCATATTGCTCAAGTTTCATATTGAGCTAATTTAACAGTGGTGTTTTGGTTTTATTTTCTATACTGAAACATGTTTGAAGGCAAAGGGGATAATATTGTACAGCTAATGTAAATGTTGAACTAAATATTTTATATTTGTTACAGTTATTGAACAGCATTGGTATGCTTGGTGCTATGATAATCACTGTTAAAGGATGATCCAAAGAAAAAATCATACATATGTGCATATTTTGAGATTTGCACATACATTTTTACTATGAAGAAGTTGCCCCATATATTGGGTTTTGATTCTCATTTTCCCCTTTTCTTCCCAGTTCTTCAAATTAGTCTGGTTTGTTAAATTCCTTTTGAATTTCAGATTATTACTTTTCTAGTCCAGTGACTTTCAACCCTGGTTGTTTATCATGAACAGTGGAGCTTATTCAAAATTCAAGATGCTTTTAGATGTGAGTAACTTAAATCTGACTCAAACTGGCTTACATGAAACCTTACAAGAAAACTTATCCTACATGACAAGATGTTTTGTCTCAAGTTAGCTCCCCTCAAGGACTTAGGATGGCTGCCTACAATAATAATGCAACATTTATCCTTCTTAGTATCTACTAGGAGAAAAGAGAGAAGGACCTCTCTTACCCAGAAGTCAAAACAGCAAGCTGCGGGACTTCCCTGGTGGCGCAGTGGTTAAGAATCCGCCTGCCGATGCAGGGGGCATGGGTTCGATCCCTGGTCTGGGAAGATTCCACATGCCACGGAGCAACTAAGCCCGTGCGCTACAACTACTGAGCCTGCACCGTAGAGCCCGCGAGCCACAACTACTGAGCCCGTGTGCTACAACTACTGAAGCCCCTGCACCTAGAGCCCGTGCTCCGCAACAAGAGCAGCCACCGCAGTGAGAAACCCACGCACCGCAACAAAGAGTAGCCCCTGCTCGCCGCTACTAGAGAAAGCCCATGAGCAGCAACCAAGACCCAGCACAGCCAAAAATTAATTAATTAAAAAAAAAAAAAAAAAGCAAGCTGCTTCTTATGTCTCACTAGGCCATATTAGCTCAGGCCTGCTCACCCTTGAGGAGTATGGAATTACCATAAATAGCCATGTTCATATGTGGTGGAGTGGATATTATAAAGTCAGTTACAATGTCCACTTCATAAGAAGTAAAAACATATATGTTTTTACAAGGTTTGCGGATGACTCAGTGCACAGCTAAGTTTGAGCACTGCTGTACTTCCCAGTTCAAAAAATAATAGGGAGGGCTTCCCTGGTGGCGCAGTGGTTGAGAGTCCGCCTGCCGATGCAGGGGACACGGGTTCGTGCCCCGATCCGGGATCCCACAGGCCGCGCGCCGGAGCGGCTGGGCCTGTGAGCCATGGCCGCCGAGCCTGCGCGTCCGGAGCCTGTGCTCCGCAACGGGAGAGGCCACAACAGAGAGTGGCCCGCGTACCGCAAAGAAAAAAAAAGGCGGGGGGAGGAAAAAAGATACTTTTCCTTTTTCCAGTGGAACAAAAGGACAGTTTGGTTTAACTTATCTTCTTGATTTCTGCTGAAGAGCCTAAAGTTTTGGTTAGCCTTGGTTAAGGCTCCAGGGTAAAATAATTGTTAAGGATAAGGGTTGAAAGCTATATTCATATAGCTTGTGAAAATGTACTGTTTTTCTCTGTGTAAGTCATCCAGCACCTATTAAAGTTTTGCCAAGTTTTCCTCCCTCTCCCCCCACCCCAATCAGGGCAAACTAGTTTTATCTTAACATAACCCATGCATCATAAAAGTGAACCACTGATGTTGACACAGTTGTTCCCCAAATCCCCCATTTATTTATTTATATTTATTTTTTGGTTGCATCGGGTCTTCGTTGCTGCGTGTAGGCTTTCTCTAGTTGCAGCGGGGGGGGGGCTACTTTTCATTGCAGTGCGCGGTCTTCTCATTGCGGTGGCTTCTCTTGTTGCAGAGCACGGGCTCTAGGCGCGGGGGCTTCAGTAGTTGTGGCACATGGGCTCAGTAGTTGTGGCTCGCGGGCTCTAGAGCGCAGACTCAGTAGTTGTGGCACACAGGCTTAGTTGCTCCGAGGCATGTGGGATCTTCCTGGACCAGGGATCAAACCCATGTTCCCTGCATTGGCAGGTGGATTCTTCATCACTATGCCACCAGGGGAGTCCCCCCCACCCATTTATTTTTTTGTCTACATTTTAATACCTTGAACTCCGGGTGATCTTGAGATCGGTGGGTATATTTTATTGTGGTAATGTTTCCCCTTACACATCTTAGAATCAGAAAGGAAATACATTTCTGTGAAGGGTAGCTTTAAATTACCCATATTGCTGATCAGTTCCGTTAGTGCCATTAATTAAAAGTTTATTATGAAAATGTTGCTCTGAATCCCTTTGGTTTTGTAGATATCAGTACTTTTTCTGGACTAGTAACTCCTTTGTAAGAGGTATAGTTAAATTTTTAGTAAAAGCAAGTGTTTACAACTGATAAAAGTTTTTTGCATTTGGTGCAACCTTGTTTTTCTGTATGTATTCACACTCCAGGATATTGTTATTATCAATCTGTTAGTATACCACATGAAAACCTGGATAATTTGTCTTTTTTTTTTTGTAACTCTTCAGTTCTGGTATGAAGAGTTTTTAATTTCAGTTAATCGTTTATGTGACCCAGGGAAGGCAGTTGTGGAAAAAATAATATTTTGGCGCCATCTGCTGTTCATTAGTGTGATATTTCATCTACTTCAGTAAAACTTGTAGGTGGATTCGAATATGTTTTTTCTATATTTATCCATATAAAGCACAAAAATAATGGAGTGGTTTTTTTTAATCTGCTAGAGCTGCCTTATGATTCCTATATTTCCAGCTCATAATTTTGGTGGTAAGAAATAGTCTTGTCTTAAAAACATTTCCATCCTCTTACCTCTGCCACTTGCATTTTTATTCAATGCCTCTGCATTCCTTAAGATTTCCTTCTCAGCTCCCTGTCTTGCCGTGAAAGCTCCTGAGTAACACAGGTTCACTGGACTCCTATCTTTGCTTGTGTTTTTAGTGTCCTTTTTCCTTTCTGAACACCTTGTTTTTTATGTTTCATTGCCTGCCCGTATCTTATCCTCAAGCCTAACCTCTGTTCATTCTGTGAAATCTTCCCCTATGATTTTGAACTACATTTATTTTTATTTTTATTGCTTTTCTTTTATGTAAATTATTTGCTCTACAGAGGTAACATTTTTTTTCACCCTGCCGCGCGGCTTGCGGGATCTTCGTTCCCCAACCAGGGCTTGTACCCTGGACCCCTGCAGTGGAAGCACGGAGTCCTAACCACTGAACTGCCAGGGAATTCCCCAGAGATAACATCTTATTTTATATTCATAGTCTCTAATTGTCTCGTGTGATATGGTGGTGCTCTGGTACAGCGACACACACACACACACACACACACACACACACACACACACACACACA